>NC_057710.1:2764851-2768147 GCF_004010195.1 Chiloscyllium plagiosum
TAGAGCTGAGCTTGACCTTAGCTTCCTCCACCTTATGTAAGCTACCTTCTTCCTTTTGACGAGAAGCTCCACTGTTCTTGTCATCCAAGGTTCCTTTATCTTACCCCTTCTTGTCTGTCTCAGAGGGACATATTTATTCATCACTTGTAACAACTGTTCCTTAAACAGTCTCCTCATGTCTATAGTGCCTTTACCATGGAACAATTGCTCCCAATCCATGCTTCCTAACTCATGTCGAATCGCATCATAGTTTCCTCTTCCCCAATTAAATATCCTCCCATTTTGCCTAATCCTCTCCTTCTCCATAGCTATGTAGAATGTGAGGCAGTTGTGGTCACGATCACCAAAATGCCCTCCCACCACAAGATCTGATACCTGCCCCAGCTCGTTTCCAAGCACCAAGTCTAGAATGGCCTCTCCCCTCGTCGGCCTGTCAATGTACTGAGTTAGGAAGCCCTCCTGTACACACCTTACAAAACCAGATCCTTCCAAACCATCTGCTCGAAGGAGGTTCCAATCAATATTGGGAAAGTTAAAGTCACCCATTACAACAACCCTACTACGTCCACACTTTTCCAAAATCTGCCGACCCATGCTTTCTTCCATCACCCTGCTGCTATTGGGGGGCCTGTAGTAAACCCCTAACGAGGTGACTGCTCCCTTGCTGTTCCTAATTTCCACCCATACTGACTCAGTCAGATCTTCCTCGACAATGGAAGCTTCTGTAGCTGTGATACCCTCTCTGATTAGTAGTGCTATACCCCCTCCTCTTATTCCCCCCTCCCTATTCTTATTAAATGCTCTAAACCCTGGAACATCCAGCAACCATTCCTGCCCCTGAGAAACCCATGTCTCTGAGCAACCATTCCTGCCCCTGAGAAACCCATGTCTCTGTTATGGCCACAACATCATAGCAGCAGATACTGATCCATGCTCTAAGTTCATCACTTTTATTCTTGATACTCCTTGCGTTAAAGCAAACACACTTTGCTTTAGGCATGCTGGCCTTTATTATGAGGGGAGAGGGGTTTAAAAACATGAAATTTATTACAAATTTGTCGGCTTTGTCAAACACATACATGCAGTACTGCATACAATTCTGGTGTCCTCAATTGCAGGTTGACCAGGGGATAATCACAAGGTTAACTGCTGGACTGAAGGTATGCAGCTTTAGTTCCTCACTAATGTTTAAGATGAAGCCAGGTGATCCTACTACAATATATATGACTCCAGGTCAATTGAGGGGACAGATCCAGGAAGGATATCTTTTCTCATGTGGAATTGTAAACTGGAGTGGGGATGTGATGACACTAAGTACTGGATAATTTCAGAGTTAAGAATGAGAGTCCAGAGTTATAGAAGAGAATGTTTCGAGAGCTAGAAAATCAGCTTCACACACACTGGGAGGTGCAGGATTCACTTCCAAAGTTAGTGACTGAAGAAAGGCTCTTCCAGTTTAGGTTGGAGAGGAAAATCAATAAAGAAGGTTAGGATAGGTAAATGTGATTCGGAGGTTTTGTTTGAGTGTAGGTTAAATCCTGCCACGGGCTGACTGGCCTGTTTGTATACTACAATCAGTTATCATTTTTAGTCACTTTGCTACTATGCTCTACTACTCACCCTCTGTGAGTACTGAAGGTGATCATTCAGGGTAAACTCAAGAGGGATGTTTTTGACTCCACATCTGCTTGGTACTGATGTGAGATCTTCAGGTCTGTACAACAAGTGTCGGTCAAGTTTATCCCCTTCAAGGCGTTCAATTACATAAGTTCGATGATTGAAAGCAATCAGAGCACTGGATGAGAGACAGAGAGAGAGAAAACATATTTATCCCAGTGAAGAATCACCAACTGTTGAGTACATCATGTCTAGCTGAGGGATAATTTCCCAACAAAGTAGCCCAGCAAATGACACTCTGCATGCTGTTAATGTCATCTCATTATGCTGACATTATGGCTAACCAGTGTGCTGTTGTGTAAACATGTTCCAGGACAGATGTGAATTTACAGCAACACGGATTCATCCCACTCAGCCTGCTTCATGGCTGACCATCCACATCCCCAAAGTATCCCCTTGCTCTTTTATGCCTTGGTAATCAGAAATCTATCAATTCTTATTTTAAACAAACTTAATGACTGAGTTTTCACAGCCTCTGGGACAGAGCATTCCAAAAATTCACAACCCTTTGAGTAAAAATATTGGCTCATCTCAGTCCTTTGTAGCATCCCCCATTATTCTGAAATATGTGCTCTCTGGTTCTAGCCTCTCCAGATAGGAAGACATCTTAACTGCATCTTATCTGAATGTCTCTTTTGTGAAGGGACATGGCAGTCATCAAAAAGGCCAGCATTTATTACTCCCTCTTAAGTGTAACTAGTTTATTTTCCTTCCAGACCCTTCAATTCATTTAACTTCTCCAGCTAACATGGTGGATGAGATTTTGGAGAAGATTTGTGGCTCAGGTTGTGGATCAGGTTGTAAGTTTGCTCACCGAGCTGGTAGCTTTGTTCTCAGGTGTTTTGTCATCATGCTAGGTAACATCATCATTGAGCCTCCAGTGAGGCACTGGTGCTATATATCTGTCTTGGTTTTTGTGGTGGGTGATATTACACACAGTTCTGTTTCTGAGAGGCTGGTAAATGCGATCTAAGTCGATATGTTTGTTCATGAAGTTCTGGTTTGAATGACAGGCCTCTAGGAATTCCCGTGCATATTTTTGTTTAGCCTGTCCCAGGATGGATGCATTGTCCCAGTTGAACTGGTGTCCCTCATTGTCTGTGTGTAAGGATACCATTGATAGTTGGTCATGTACTTTGGTGACGAGATGGTGCTCATGTATCCTGGTGGCTAGTTTCCTACCTGCTTGTCCAATGTAATGTTTGTTGCAATCCTTGCACGGTATTTTGTATGTGATGTTCGTTCTGCTGGTTGTTGGCATGGGGGTCATTTAAATTCATCAGCAGCACTTTCGGTGTGATGGTAGGTTTGTGGGCTACCATGATGCCTTGGAGTCGGAGTAGTCTGGTTGTCATCTCCGAGATGTGTTCAACTGGGATGATACATCCATCCAGGGATAGGCTAAACAGAGACATGCACAGGAATTCCTAGAGGCCTGGCATTCAAACCGGAAGAGGTAAAAACAATGACTGCAGATGCTGGAAACCAGATTCTGGATTAGTGGTGCTGGAAGAGCACAGCAGTTCAGGCAGCATCCAAGGAGCTTAAAAATCGACGTTTCGGGCAAAACACCCTTCATCAGGAATAAAGGCAGTGAGGCTGAAGCGTGAAGAGATAAG
>NC_057710.1:2771433-2785469 GCF_004010195.1 Chiloscyllium plagiosum
TTCCCTCCGTGACTACCTGGCCAGGTCCACGCCCCCCTACAACCCACCCTCCCATCCTGGCACTTTCCCCTGCCACCGCAGGAACTGTAAAACCTGCACCCAGACCTCCTCCTTCACCTCTATCCAAGGCTCTAAAGGAGCCTTCCACATCCATCAAAGTTTTACTTAGACATCCACTAATATTATTTATTGTATCCGTTGCTCCCGATGCGGTCTCCTCTACATTGGGGAGACTGGGCGCCTCCTAGCAGAGCGCTTTAGGGAACATCTCCGGGACACCCGCACCAATCAACCACACCGCCTGAAGAAGGGCTTATGCCCGAAACGTCGATTCTCCTGTTCCCTGGATGCTGCCTGACCTGCTGCGCTGTTCCAGCAACACATTTTCAGCACATCGATTTAGATCCCATTTACCAATGTCTCAGAAACAGAACCGGAAATGATATCTGTTGGAGAAGGAAAAACCATTTTGCTGCAGACCACTTGCTTACAGACACTATGGTTGTCTTTAGCCAAAGAAAGCCTTCCCATAATGCCACTGCTACCTCAACGTGGCCACACTCAGGAATAGAAGTAAAGGAGCCATTACCTAAGCCCTCGCTGAATGAAGGAACATATTATCTAGATAGCCTGCTAATGAGTTTCACTGTCGCACAATGACGTCGCAGCTCCTGAAGTCCTGAGGGCACTCCCTGTCTCCCCAGGAACCCAGTGACCACAATGCCCACGCAGACTAAATGGCACCAGGACACTTGAGATGAATTGTCACTGCTCTGTAAAACTATTGCAGCCAGGATGCTGAATATCACCACCCATTTCTGTAGATTAACTAGATTGACCGGTACTGCCGGACTAGCAGTATTGTTCCTATCAACTGTGATTGAAACTGTATTGTCTTGTAATTAACATCGATCTCTTATAACTCTATAAGAACTGGAGCTCAGGGAAGAGGGCTGAGATTCATCTGTACAGATTGCCCATTCTGCACACAAGCGGTCAATTCCTCTTCCCATGATATTGTGAAATAAACCAGTATGTGTCAATTTCACAAGATCCGCGTACAGGCTTTATTTCTAATTGGACAATTCTCCGACAATCTTACCCACATAACAAACCAAGACAGATAAATAGCAAGCGGGACAGAACACCAACTCTTCACCGGATGTTACCTAGCATGGTGACGAAATGTCTGAGAACAAATCTACTGGCTCAGCGAGCTAATTTACAACCTAACATGGTGGAATTTAAACTCATCCCTCTAGATAATTCATCTTGGTGTAATGATTACTAAATCCACAATATAATCACTATGCTCCCCTACTATGCACTCCAGCATAGCTCACCCCCACCTTCTCAAGGGTAACAAGGGGTGGGCAATAAATGCTGGTCCAGTCAGCGATGCTGCTGTCCGATGAGTGTTACTCAATGAATAACCTTAACCAAGTCAACAAACAGGATTCATAATCAGCTCCAACAAGAGATAAACTAACCATCACCTCTTGACACTCAATGGTGTTACCATCACTGAATCCCCAACTATCAACACCCTGGGGTTACCACTGTCCAGCAACTCAACTGGACTTGTCATTTAAATACAGTGGCTGCAAGAGCAGGTTACAGGCTAGGAATATTGTGGCAAGTAACTCACTTCCTGTCTCCCAAAACCCCATCACCATCTACAAGGCACAAGTCAGGAATTCAATGGAATACCGCCCACATGCCTGGATGGGTGCAGCTCCAAAAACACTCAAGAAGATTGACATCAGCCAGAACAAAGCAGCCTCTAGATTGGTACCACATTCACTAACATCCATCCCCTCCACCACCGACACTCAGTCACGGCAATATGTTCAATCTATCAGATGCACTTTCAAAAGCTTTCAAACCCACAACCTCAACCATCTAGAAAGACAAGAGCAGCAGATACATGGGAACATTACCAGCTGCAAACTCCCCTCTAAGCCACTCAGCATTCTCTCACAACCATCTGGGATAGAGCAGTGGAAATCAAGCTCCACTACACGCTCTCTAACAGTGGTGTAAATTTGATCCTGATGAAGGGCTTATGCCTGAAACGTCGATTCTCCTGTTCCTTGGATGCTGCCTGACCTGCTGTGCTTTACCAGCAATACATTTTCAGCTCTGATCTCCAGCATCTGCAGACCTCACTTTCTCCTGTAAATTTGATCACACCACTGAACAGGACAATTTACCTAACTGGCTAATTCAGGTTAAAAGGATATGCACAGTAGTTATGCATTAACAAGAGACTAACTATTTATTATGATGAAATGTTTTATTCAATGACAAAAAGGCATTGAATTATTAACTCATTACTCCATAACTTAAACTCTACCCCTTTTTATAATTCCCATATATTTACAACCAGACACACAAACATTGAAGACAAGACACAGACATGATTTCAGAAAAGGACAATTCTGCCATCTGGCTCGATCATAGATGTCACTGAGTCACTCTCTTTCAGTTTTTTAAAAATTTCTTTAGATTCTTTGATGGGCACATGAGGTCGTGGGTACAGGTCATTCTGCTAAAGTGTGTGTTTCATGAACGCAAATCCACAGTAACATGATTGACGAACTGGGGACACTGTTTCTAAAGTGAAAATGTTTAAATCGTGCGTTGGTTCTAACACGATTACATCGCCAACACTTCAAGCGTGATTTCTAAAGCTCGATTTTTCTATAATGCGGGGTTGCACGAGGGCACAACCATCGCGTTATAGAAGAACTACCTGTACACAGACTCTGTGTTTCGAAGATTCACCTTTTCACTGAAGATGGTTCTTCCTGTCTGCCTTTCGACAGTGGAACTTGCAGAGAGTAGTTTACAGGGAAATGGACAGTGAGAACAGATACCAGCAGATTTCTTTCCTTACTTCTCCATACAGGAGATGGAGAGAGAAATTGAGGTGCTTTCTCTTCGCAGGCTGGAGGTTTCTCCTTCAGTTGTTCACATATAGGGCTCCAGTCACTTTCCCAGGAATCAGTCGAGTTGTTATTACTATGCTGAGCCCTTCTGAGCCCACAACAACTGGTAAGATAAAAAAAACAATCAAAAGACTATCTCGAGGCAAAGCTGCCCTGAACAAACAGGCACATAGCCAATGTGTCTGGTCTCCTCCCTCACTGTCTGAATGAAACAACATTATAGATACAACACATAATGAGCTCAAGTGACCCATTTTTAAAACAGAAACACCTTCTTCCTCAGTTTCAAACTGTAGATTTGTCCATTTTTTTAAACGCACAATCCAAAACAAGAAGTGGTGTCTCCAGTTGTGACTTGGAACAATCCTGACTTTCATTGTCTCTAATTCAAAATCCCTGAACACGCTCTCTAACAGCATTGTGGACTGAAGTTAGCTCACCACCACCTTCTTAAGAGCAACTGGGGACAATAAATATTGCTCCAGCCAGAGACTCTTACCTCCCATGCACAATTTTTAAAAAAAAATCCAAGTTCCATTAAAATGAAAAACAACCTGATAACTATTAACTTCTTTTTGTACCTGAGTCCTGAGCAGATGCTGGCAGAGACCTGCGATCCAGGGAATCCTCTGACAGAACCTTCATAGTAACAGTGATGCTGCAAGAAGATGTTCAAGCATCAGCAGAAAACCTCATGATACACATCTGAAGCAAGCTCATTGTCAGGAATTCTTCCATATAATCATCAGAATTATACGCAGGGAGTAAAAGACAACAACAGAGGCTGAGAGAGAGAGAGGAATGTGGAGTGAAGATTCACTGGCACTGGGTGCAGAATCCCACAAAAAGTAGGAACATGAAGTGGGGCATCCTACAAGCTTTGTATCTGGTTTCAACAAGTCACTGTTATTAAGCACACAGCTGCTAGGAAAGCAATCCAAGTATTTAAGTGTGTCAATAGCATAAAGGTAGGTGGCATTAATTGCAAGCAAAGCAGATTAATGTGTAAAATTACAAAACAAAACTTAATAAGCAGGCAAAATTGGAGTTCCAGTGATGGAAATAGCCAGCCAACACACAGTGCCTCCAATATTATCAGAGGAATAGACAGTGGGAGTGGCCTGTCAGCCTTGGAGCTCCAAAGACCACCCCCCCCCCCCTCCCACCCCCCACAGTGGAAGCTGGCAAGAATACAACAGAGAAAGCAAAGCAGATCCACATAAAACACATACAAAAATCAACGGGCTTCAATCTAATCTCAGTTTGAAGAGACTGCTCACCTGTTCAGTGTCCCTCTCTGTCACTAGAGTCCCATTGGCATCATAGTGTGTTACCTGAAACCCTCTGGGCAAGAGGAATCTGTGGAAACAAGAAAAAAGGTTCAAGTTTCAAGATAGGGATCAGGGAGGAAGGAGTGCGAGAAGGGAAGACAGGAGGTGGGGGGAGGGGGGGGGAAGGAAGAGTCCGAGAAAACATCCCTAGTTTAGGTCAGGTATTGTCTGAGGTGGGTGGGTGGCTGTCTGATATCAAGGGGTGTCTGAGGATGAAGTGGGAC
This sequence comes from Chiloscyllium plagiosum, assembly GCF_004010195.1. NCBI lineage: Eukaryota > Metazoa > Chordata > Chondrichthyes > Orectolobiformes > Hemiscylliidae > Chiloscyllium > Chiloscyllium plagiosum. The sequence continues at coordinate 2,775,940 of NC_057710.1, forward strand.
TTTGTCTAATAGAAGCGCTATTTTGAGAGGGGGAGGTGCACAGTGACAAGCCAGAGTCAGGGATTAGAGGTTTTGAAAGGATCTACCGGGAAGGGAGGGTGAGAGAGAGTGAAGCTCTGGTTCTTGAGTGAGGGGAACAGGGAATTTGTAACACTAACAGCTGAAGGACTGAAGGAGGGAGCATGGAGGAGCTAGTGAGTGGGTGAGTGAGGAATTTGCAGAGGGACTAACAGTAGTAGATTCGCCAACTTTAAGGGCATTTAAATGGTCATAGGATAAACCTATGGATGAAAATGGAATAGTGTAGGATATGGGCTTCAGATTGGTTCCATAGGTCGGCGCAACATCAAGGGCTGAAGGGCCTGTACTGTGCTGTAATGTTCTATGACTACTGAGCATGTCTACTGGGGGAGGAGAGTTGAGTGAATAGGAGAGGAGAAGCACAGATTGTCTGTGAGTAGAGCTGGGATTCAAGGAAGGACACCACACAACATCGATAGGGTGGTTGGTGCAGACTGAATGTGAAGCAGTTTATTCATAGAATGCTTCGAGCCCAGTACAAGTCCAAAGAAGTCACATTGGACTCAAAATGTTAATTCTGTTTCTTTCTCCATGGGTATTGCCAAACCTACTGAGATTCTCTAGGAAATCTTCTGTTTTCACCAATATTGGAAGAAATTAGGTTGTGAGGACGGTACAGTGTCTGCAGAGTGACATAGTCAGGCTAAACTTTGGCAGATGCCATGTAATGTGGGAAAGTGTGAGGTGGTCCACTTTGGTCAGAAGAATGTAAAGGCAATGTATGGTTTAAGTGTTGGGAGATTGCAGCATACTGCAGTACTCAGTGATCTGGGTGGCCTTGCAAGTGAATCCCAAGAAGTTAGCATGTCATTCCAATAATTAATGAGGAAAGCAAATGAGATTTTATTTTTATTGCAAGGAGGATGACATATAAGTATATAAGTAGGGAATTTTTTCTATAACACAACATGGCTTTTGTGAGACCATATATGGAGCACTGCGTATAATTCTGGTCTCCAAACTTAAGAAGGGATTTACTTGCAAGGAAGCAGTTCAGGAAAGCTTCACTTGGCTGATTCTTGGGATGACTGGATTGTCATTTGAGGAAACAGTCACAGAGTCATACAGCACGAAAACAGACCACGCTGACTAAGTTTCCAACCTAAACTAGTCCCACTTTCCTGCCATTGGCCCATATCCATCTAAACGTTTCTTATCCATGTACTTATCCAAATGTCTTTTCAATGTTGTAACTGTACCTGCATCTACCAGTTCCTCTGGCAGTTTATTCCACATACAAACCACATTCTGTGTGAAAATGTTGTCCCTCAAGCCCCTTTTAAATCTTTCTCCTCTTACCTTAACAAAATATGCTCTCTAGTTTTGAACACTCCTATCCTAGGGAAAAGACTTTTGCTGTTCACCTTACCTATGCCCCTCATGACTTTATAAACCTCTATTAGGTCACTCCAGTGAAGGAAGTCCCAGCCTATCCAGCCTCTTCTGAAAACTCAAATACTCCAGTCTCGGCAACATCCTGGAAATGTTTTTGAACCCCCTGCAATTTAATAATAACATTCCACTAGCAGAGAAATTAGAACTGTACACAGGACTTCAAAAGTGGCTTCACCAAAGTCCTGTACAACCTTGACATAATGTCTCAGCTCTTATACTCAAAGCACTGACCAATGAAGGCCAGCATGCTAAACACCTTCTTAACCATCCTGTCTACCTGTGATGCAACCTTTCAAGGAACAACGTACCTAAACCCCGACGTTTCCCTGTTCGATAAGATGACCTAGGGTCCTACCATTAACTGTATAAGTGATGCACTTGTTTGTTTTACCAAAGTGCAATATCTCACACTTATCCAAATTAAACTCCATCTGCCATTCCTCAACCCAACTGATCAAGATCCCTTTATAATCTTAGATAATATTCATTACAGTCCATTATATCATCAATGTTGGTGTTATCCACAAACTTACAAACCATTCCTCCTGAATTCTCATCCAAATCATTTGTATCAGTGGACCCAGCACTGATCCATGTCACTGGTCACATGCCTCCAATCCAAAAAAACAACGCTCCATCACCACCCTCTGTCTCCTACTGTCAAGTCAATTTTGTATCCAATTGGCAAGCTCTCCCTGTGACCTAACCTTACTAATCAGTTGACCATGCAAACCTTGTCAAAGGTTTTGCTAAAGTCCATGTAGATAACATCTACCACTCTGCCCTCATCAATCTTTTTGGTCACGTCCTCAAAAAGCTCAATCAAGCTTGTGAGACATGATTTCCCACACACAAAGTTATCCCTAATCTTTGCTTCTCCAGATGCATTTAAATCCTATCTCGCAGAATCTCCACCAACAACTTACTGATCACTCATGTCAGATTCACCAGTCTAGAGTTTTCAGGCTTCTCCTTACAGTCTCTCTTAAATAAAGGCACACCATTAGCCACCCTTCAGTCCTTTGGCACCTCACCTGTGGCTGTGGATGATAAAAATATCTCTGCTAAGGGCCCCACAATTTCATCCCTAATTTCCCACAACATTCTGGGATACAGTAAGTCAGCGTCATACAGTCATACAGCACAGAAACAGACCCTTTGATCCAACCAGTCCATAATCCCAAACTAAACTATTCCTATCTGTCTATTCCTGCCCCCTATCCCTCCAAACCTTTCCTATTTGTATACTTATGTAAATATCTTTTACACGTTAACTGTGTCGACCACTTTCTCAGCAAGTTCATTCCTCATGTGAACCACTCTCGATGTAAAAAAATTGCCCCCATATCTTTTTTAAACCTCTTTACTCTCACCATAAAAATATGTCCCCTAGTCTTGAATTCCTCCAGGTTCCAGAGATTTATCTGCCTTTACGTTTTTTTTAAGACCTCCAACACCTCCTCTTCTGTAATGTGGACTGTTTTCATACTTTCATAGTCATAGAAGCAGGAGTAGGCCATTTGGCCTGTCGAGGTTAGAGTGATGCTGGAAAAGCACAGCAGGTCAGGCAGCATCTGAGGGACAGGAAAATTGACGTTTTGGGCAGGAGCCCTTCATCATGGCTGTTGAGCCTGCTCTGCCAATCATTAAGATCATGGCTGATCTATCCATCATCTCAGCTCCTCCTCCCTGCATTACCCATATAACCCTTTAATTCCCCTACCGTGCAAAAACCCACTCAACTGTGTCATGTATATATTTAATGAAGCTGTCTCTACTGCTTCATTGGGCAGGGAATTTCATAGATTCCCAACTCTCTGGGAAAAGCAGTTCCTCCACAGCTCTGTCCTGAATCTACCCCACCTAATCTGGAGGCCATGGCCCCTAGTCCTAATCTTACCCATCAGCAGAAACAACTTGCCTGCCTCTAACTTATCTAATTTCTTAATTTTATATGTTTCTATAAGATCCCCAATCACTCTTGTAAATTCTAGCGAGTACAGTCGTCTCCTCATAGGGTAACCCCTTCATCCTGGTGAACCTCCTCTGCACTGCCTCCAAAGCCAGTATATCCTTCCTCAAATAAGGGGACCAGACCTCTTGTAAATTCTAGCGAGTACAGACATCTCCTCATAGGGTAACCCCTTCATCTGCGGAATCAACCTGGTGAACCTCCTCTGCACTGCCTCCAAAGCCAGTATATCCTTCCTCAAATAAGGGGACCAGACTCTGAGTTCCCTAGCCTCCATTTCTTTCTCCACAGTAAAAACTGATGCAAAATATTTGTTTAATATCACTCCCATGTCCAGTGGTTCCACACATGGACGATCTTTAACAGGCCCTATTCTCTCCCTAGTTGCTCATTTGCTCTTAATGTACTTGTAGAATCTCTTTGGATTATCATTAAATTTATCAGCCAGGGCTATCTAATTTTTTGCCCTCATGATTCCCTCCTCAGGATGCCCCTACACCTCTTACACTCTCCATGAGATTCACTCAGTCTTAGTTGTCTTTGCCTCCTTCTTATGCTTGATTTATCCATTGTTCCCTGCTCTTATCAAGCTTTCACTCGAACAGGAACACGCTACCTATGAACTTTCATATCTCACTTTTGAAAGCCTTCCACATGCCAGTTATCCCTTTATCTGCGAACTGTCTACTCCAAACAACTTTTGAAAGTTCCTGTCTCATACTGCCAAATTGGCCTTATTTCAATTAAGAACTTTAGTTTTTATACTAAAGCCTATCCTTTTCCATCACTATTGTAAAACTAATAAAATTATGATTACTGGCCCCAAAGTGCTCCCCCACTGTCACGTGCCCTGCCTTATTTCCCAAGAGAAGTTCAAATTTTGCTCCTTCTCTAGTAGGCCCATCGATATTGATAAAGAAAATTTCTTGAACACATTTAACAAATTCCTCTCCATCCAAGCCCTTAACTCTAAGGCATTCCCATTATATATTTGGAAGTTAAAATCCCTGACTATTACAATCCTATTATTCTTACATATATCTGTGGTCTGTCTACATATTTGATCCTTAGTTTCCCGCTGACTATTGGGGGCCCTATAGTACAGTCCCATCAAGGTAATCATTCCCTTCTTATTTCTGAGTTCCACCTTTACAGCTTCATTGGACAAACCTTCAGAAATATCCTAAGTACAGAGTAATGCTTTCCATAACCACTTCCCTTCCTCTCTTACCTGACTTTCTATCCTTCCTATCCTATCTAAACAAATTGGACCTATTTACGTTGGAGTTGAGGAGGATGAGGAGTGACCTAATTAAGACACATAAGATCAGAAGGGAACTTGACATCCTGGATGCTGAGAGGAACCTCTCCCTTCTGGAGGAATCTAAATCTGAGGGGACAATTTGAAAATAAGGGGTTTCCCATTCAATTTGAGATGAGGAACCATTTCATCTTCTTAAACTTTGGAATTCTCTGCCACAAAGGGCAGTCAAGGCTGGGACACTGAATATTACACAAATGTTTGATCAAAAACTAAGTGAAGGTGTATTGGAAAATGCAGGAAAGTTGAATTAGGCAACAATTAGAGACTACTGTATAATGGACTAGGCACGAGGGTAATTTGGTTTACTCTGATTTAACCAGAACACTGCACCAAATAGAAGCAAGCTGACACAAGGAGCCAGAGGACTGAGAGAGAGCCGTGCACAGAGGGACCAGAGGACTGGCAGGGGGTGATGGGGGCTGTCGCCCGAGGGACCGGAGGATTGGCAGGGGGTGATGGGGGCTGTCGCCCGAGGGACCGGAGGATTGGCAGGGGATGTTGGGGGCTGTTGCCAGAGGACTGGTTGGGCAGCAGGGAAACCAGAACATTCTGATGATGAGTCACTGGACTGGAAACATCAACTCTGTTTTTTTTCTCCTAAGATGCTGTCAGACCTGCTAAGTAGCTGTGGAAATTGAAAGTGGAATGATCACAATAGCAAGGAAGTCTATTGGGATAGGGCCCTGATGTGATCACACCTGAAGCACTGTGACGTGTTGATCACCTTGCTTAAAAAAGGATATTCTTGCCACCCCTGATGAAGGAGCTGTGCCCCGAAAGCTAGTGCTTCCAAATAATCCTGTTGGACTATAATCTGGTGTTGTGTTATTTTTAACTTTGTACACCCCAGTCCAACATCGACACCTCCACGTCATTCTTGCCATTGTAAGACTGCAGCAAAAGTTAACTCAGCTGGTGCTGGGGATGTTGTATGAAGACAGACTAGATCGACTAGATCTGTATTGACAGAGGAAAGAGAATTAGATGAATGAAAGGAGATCTCATTGACATGTCTAACATTCTGACAGAGCTGGACAGAATGCTGGTGCGACGTTTCCCCTGGCTGCAGTTCATGACTATGAATCATGATCTCAGTGTACAGGGTAGGCACTTTAGAACAGTATTGAATCTGTGGAATTCACTATCAGTGGAGGCAAAGTCACTGAATATATTCAATAAAGAATTATATAGATTTCTAGAGGCTAAAAATGCGAAAGGGAGAGAATGGGAGTACGGTATTGAGATCGAGGATCAGCCATGATCATGTTGAATGGCAGAGTGATCTAAATGGGCTGAATGGCCTCCTTCTGCTTTTACTCTTTATTTGAGCTGAGACTGAGTGGCCAAGTCCATGTGATCCCAGGAGGGTGACTTCCTTTTATGGTAGACTCATTGGACAAATTTTAATATTTAAGCCTCTTGCAGGTAATCCATATGCCTGGCTGCACTGGGTGACAGCTCAATGTTATTCCTGATACAAAGTGAGTTTTACTCACATATTTCTGCTGAGATCCAGTATTAAGTCCTCTCCCTCGAGCTCCACAGAGATGCTGAGATGATCTGGATAGTTTCCCTACACAGAGCACAAAGTATGCTTATTAGAGTGTGTTGTTCAAAGACGCTTCCCAAATCATTCAAATGCAGTTTCTGATTTTGGCTTGTGTTTTGTAGGCATCATCATTTATTAACCATTCCTAATTGCCCCTAGTTAGCCCACTGTCTTCAACTGGATTGTCACACCAATAATAGAAGCAACAATAATAACAATTTCTATGACTATTTCCTCCATCCTAAGGTCATAAGTGGGCATGTTCACTGCTGATTGCACAATGTTCAGCACTATTTGCAACTACTGAGATATTGAAACAGTCCATGTCCAAATGCAATAAGACAAGGACAATATACAGGCCTGGGCTGACAAGTAGCAAGTAACATTTGAACCACACAAGTGCCAGGCAATGACCATCACCAACAAGAAAGAATCTAACCATCACACCTTGACAGCCAATGGATTACCAATTGCCTGGATGAGTATCGTTCTAACACTGAAAAGGTTTGACTCCATCCAGGACAAAGCAGCCCACTTGATTCATCTCTCTCTCTCTGTGTCTCTCTCTCTCCACCGCTGACATTTAACAGCATCCATGCATACCAGCTACGAGATGCTGCAGACATTCACCAAGTCTCCTTACAGGGTACCTTCCAAACCTACAACTGCTACCATGTGCTTCACCATCCAGTAAGATCATAACTGACCTGAGTGCAATATCAACTCCTTATTCTTCCTTCCCAAGGAGTAGACTGCCGATAAGAAATGGGAGGGAGTCAAGGTGGATTGACCAGGATGGTGTGGTGAACTGTAACAAAGACCATGAAGGAAGCAAAGGGAAAGTTTACTGTTGTCATAGTCAAATGGGGACCATTGATAAGTGCCATTATGGTAAATGTGACAAGGACAGAAACTGATCAGAAGGAGTCAAACACAGATATCCAAGAAAGATGGGAAATGATTTGTGAGACAACAATAAATTCAAGGAGGAAAAGAATGTTACAGAAACAATATGCACTGTGGCCACAGAATAAAATGGAGCAGTAGTTAAGGTCGAGTCGATGCTATCAGCCCATAGAACCCAGTCAGATTAATTACCTGGGGGAGTACAGCTATACTCCGTTTCTGTTTCTCTGATATGACATGGGGAAACACAAACTGGTAATTCTTCAGTTGTTCAAGTAACTTTTTCTGATGAAGTGGAGAATCTGTTTGAAAAACAAGGGGAAAATGTCATGGCTTTGCTTGGCTCTGTTTATTCATTGTAAATAGAGGAGTGGCAGGGTTTTGCTACTCTTGAAAGTACAAGTCGTGTACAATGTGAGAACTCCAGGATGCTTTCTATGTCTTGGAGAACTATTTAGGCACAGCGTGTGGTCAGCAGAGCTGCAGGTTTCAGAGCTTGAGCAGGAGCTGTTGTCATTGAGATGCACCCTCAAAACTGATAGGTACACTGAGAGCATGCTGATAGATGTGGACACCCCACACTTTCAAAGCATGAAGGGAGGGAGGGAATGGGTGATCACCAGGTAGTCCAAAAGAGCCAGGCAAGGAACTCAGCAATTCACTGAATGCATCCTGCTGGGCAGAAGGTGGGGGACATTTAAACTAAGTCAGTATACGTGGGAACCAGAAGAGGACATCAGAAGGAAAACTAGGTACACAAAACAGTGAGAAATAAACAAATTCACTTCTGAATAATGATGAGAGTGATGGCTCAACAAGGAAGGGCAGTCAAAGGCAAGTTCATTGGCTCCCCTGGTGGCTCAACTGTACAGAGGGCACAAGGAAGACTGAAAAAGCAATGGGTAATTTGATAGATTGGAATTAAAGCAAACTCTTCTGTAGCCCCGCACATAGACTCAGGATATAATGTGTCCATGATGCCAGGGTGGTGGAAATCAGTGATCAGGTGTATAGCTCCCTGGGATGGCAGGATGCACAGTCAGCAGTCACAGCCCCCAACAGTACCACTGGTTTACATAGCAGGAGGGATGTGATCCTGCAGCCAGAATTTAGGGAGCTAGATAAGAAATTAGCAACAGGTCCTCAGATACAATAATTTCCACCTTACTCTCAGTTCTCCATGTAAGCAAGTACAGAAATAGGGGGACAGGAGGATGAACGGATGGTTAGAAATTTGGTGCAGCAGGAAAAGCTTTACGTTACTGGGAATAGTTCTGCAAAAACAAAAACAGAAATTGCTGTTAAAAACTCAGCAGGTCTGGCAGCATCCGTGGAGAGAAATCAGAATTAACATTTTTAGTCTAGTGACCCTTCTGGAGAACTGATTGAAGCTAGGATAGGGGTGGTGTTTATGCAGAGGTTGTAGTAGCAGGAAGGGAGGGAGTAGGAGTAAACAATAGATGAAGATAGAGCCCGAAGAAAGAGAGAAACAGTTGGACAAAAAAAGGACTGGGTAAAGGTCAGTCTGGGAGAATGAATAGTTGCTCATGGGTTTCTGTGTGTGGTAGCAGGCCATGTGATCACAAGACTTGACGTGTGAAGGTTGGGGCAAGGACATGGGAGAAAGATTCAAGCCTGAAAACTATTGAACTTGATATAAAGTCCAGAAGGCTGCAGGGTCCCCGAGTGGAAAAATGAGGTGCTATTCGTCCAGCTTGTTCTGAGCTTCACTGGAGCACTGCAGCATGCCTGAGACACAGATGTTGGCCAGGGGAACGCAGTGTTGTATTGAAGTAGCAGGCAATTGGAAGCTCAGGGCTATTTTTGCCGACAGAGCTCATGAGGAATCATAGGATCTCCATAGTCTAGAAACAGGCCATTTGGCCCAACAAGGCGAAAGTGAGGACTACAGATGCTTGGAGATCAGAGTCAAGACTAGAGGGGTGCTGGAAAAGCAGAGCAGGTCAGGGAGCATCCGAGGAGCAGGAAAATCGACATTTCAGGCAGGAGCCCCTCATCAGGAATGAGGTCTCATTCCTGATGAAGGGCTTTTGCCCGAAATATCTATTTTTCTGCTCCTCAGATGCTGCCTGGCCTACTGTGATTTTCCATCATCATTCTAATCCTGATTTAGCCCAACAAGTCCACCCCAATCCATTCCCCTCCCTTATTATCTGACATTTACCCCAACTAATGCACCTAACCTACACGTCCCTGAACACTAGAGGCAATTTGTGGGCGGCACGGTGGCACAGTGATTAGCACTTCTGCCTCACAGCACCAGAGACCCGGGTTCAATTCCC
>NC_057710.1:2785522-2786641 GCF_004010195.1 Chiloscyllium plagiosum
GTGGATTTCCTCCGGGTGCTCCGGTTTCCTCCCACAGTCCAAAAATGTGCAGATTAGGTGAATTGGCCATGCTAAAATTGCCCGTAGTGTTAGGTGAAGGGGTAAATGTAGGGTGGGTTGCTCTTCGGAAGGTTGGTGTGGACTTGTTGGGTCAAAGGGCCTGTTTCCACACTATAAGTAATCTAATCTAATCTGTAAGTAACCTAACCTAAAACCTGCACACCTTTGGACTGTGGGAGGAAACCCACGCAGACAAGGGGAGAATGTACAAACTCCACACTGACAGTCGCCCGAGGCAGGAATCAAACTTGAATCCCTGGTGCTGTGAGGCAGCAGTGCTAACCACTCACCACTGTGCTGAGTTAGGATCCATACAACTGGATGAGTACACATAAATACAGCTAGGACTTTGAGGGAGAATGGAGAATGGAGAATGGAGTGCAACTGGGGAGGGTTTAAATTACATTGGTACCAATGTGGGGAGCAAGAGAGAATATCAGAAAGGAAAACTGGGTGCAGAAAATGGTGGGAAATAAATGAATCTGGGAACATAGGATATTGAGCGGGTAGTAGGTGATTCTGCCCATTATGTCTATTTCATCATTCAACAGATCATAGCTCTTCAGCTATCTCATTATTATTTTTCTCACTGTCCCCAACACATTGCAGTAGCATCCAGAAATTTAGTCATTTCTGCTTTGGAATGGTCAGTCATGGAGCAGCAACTCTCTGTCATAGAATCAGAACGAGCTAAAGTACACTAAAAGGCTTTCAAATCTGGTCCAGTCAAAAGCAACCACTTAACTATTTTAATACCATTTTCCTTGGCATTGAAGTGCACATCTAAATACTCCTTAAATATTATAAGAATTTCTGTCTCTCCCACCCTTACAGGCAGTGAGTTCCAGATTGCCACCACCCTCTGGGTGAAAAAGGTTTTCCTCACATCCCCTCTAAACATTCTGCCTTTTACCTTAAATGTATGTCCCTTGGTCATTGATCCCTCCACCAAAGGGAATTGGTTTTCCACTACCGAACAGCCCAGATGGCCTCCTTCTTCAAAGACCACAATTTCCCCTCAGACGTGGTTGACGATGCTCTTCACCGCATCTCCTCCAC
>NC_057710.1:2786993-2793311 GCF_004010195.1 Chiloscyllium plagiosum
ACTCAGCACCGCCTTCTTGACCTGCAATCTTCTTCCCGACCTCTCCGCCCCTACCCCCTCTCCGGCCTATCACTGCCACCTTAACCTCCTTCCGCCTATCGCATTCCCAACGCCCCTCCCCCAAGTCCCTCCTCCCTACCTTTTATCTTAGCCTGCTTGGCACATCTTCCTCATTCCTGAAGAAGGGCTTATGCCCGAAACGTCAATTCTCCTGCTCCTTGGATGCTGCCTGACCTGCTACGCTTTTCCAGCAACACATTTTTCGGCTCTAAAACTCTCCAGCCCAGGCAGCATCCTGGGAAGTCTTCTCTGCACCCACTCCTGTGCTATAACATCTTTCCTATAGTGTAGATTCCAGAACTGCACCTAATACTCTCTGTCCTAGCCAATATTTTATATGGTTCCAGCATAACCTCCCTGCTCGTAGACTCTCTGCCTCAGATAATAAAGGCAAGTATCCCAAATGCCTTCTCAACCACTTTGCCCATGTGTCCTGCTACCTTATGGAATCAGTGGACATGCACACCAAAGTCCCTCTGATCCATTGTGTTTTCTAAGGCTACCCTTGCCTTGCCATATCCTCCTCTGAGGTTGGGAATTCTAAAGAATCATCTGAAGAAATTTCTCCTCATTTCAGTCTTAAATGGCTGACCACTTACTCTAAAATGATGCCTCCTGGTTCCAGCTATGGGAAACATCCTATCTATATTCACCCTGTCAAGAATTTTATAAGTTTCAATGAGAAAACCTCTCATTCTTCAAAACCCGAGAGAATACATGCCCATTCTCCTCAACCTCTCCTCAAAATGTCAGGTGGAATTTCCAACCTCACCCCCTCCTCCCTACCATCAGCACACATGCAGACACACACACACAGAGACACACATGCACACAGAGACACACACACATACATACACAGGCACACATACACACACAATCCCATCCCCACACCCCTCCCCCCCCCCACCCCCACCCCCAATAACTGCTGACTGCCTTGGTCTGTCAAAAATCTACCTAACTTACCTTTGCATGACATAGCCACAGGAAAACATCCCTTTTTTTATTTTCCATTCCTCTTGAAACAAACACCAATGTAACACTTGCCTTCCTAACCACCTGTTGTACCTCCATTTTAGTGTTTTGTGTTTCACAAACCAGGGACCAGATCCTCTGTACCAAAAATCTACCTAACTTACCTTTGCATGACATAGCCACAGGAAAACATCCCTTTTTTTATTTTCCATTCCTCTTGAAACAAACACCAATGTAACACTTGCCTTCCTAACCACCTGTTGTACCTCCATTTTAGTGTTTTGTGTTTCACAAACCAGGGACCAGATCCTCTGTACCTCAAAGGTTAGCAATGTAGCTCCATTCAAATACTAAACTTCTTTGCCATTCTGCCAGCCAAATATATCTATGGCAGGTCCACATTTCACACATTACTCTTCAGGGAATGGACCTACCGTAGAGTAGTGAATCTATTGGGGAGGTTTCTCATGTGATGAAACATAGAGATTGGTTAAAGTGTGTCTGCTTTAATGCAAGGAGTGTCCGGAATAAGAGTGACGAACTTAGAGCATGGATCAGTACTTGGGGCTACGATGTTGTGGCCATAACGGAGATGTGGGTTCCACAGGGGCAGCAATGGTTGCTAGATGCTCCAGGGTTTAGAACGTATGAAAAGAACAGGGAGGGTGGAAAAAGAGGAGGGGGTGTAGCATTGCTAATCAGAGAGTGCATCACAGCTACAGAATTAAAGTTGTTGAGGAAGGTTTGTCTACTGAGTCAGTATGGGTGGAAGATAGGAACAGCAAGGGAGCAGTCACCGCATTGGGGGTTTTCTACACACCCCCTAATAGCAGTAGGGAGATTGAAGATCACATGGGTGGGCAGATTCTGGAAAAATGCAAAAGTAGCAGGGTTGTTGTTATGGGTGATTTCAACTTTCCCAATATCGACTGGAACCTCCTTAATGCAGACGGTTTGGATGGAGCCGTTTTTGTCAGGTGTGTTCAGGAGGGTTTCCTTACTCAGTATGGAGATAGGCCGATGAGGGGAGGGATCATTTTGGATTTGGTGCTCGGCAATGAGCCAGGACAGGCGTCAGATCCCACACTGGGACAGCACTTTGGTGAAAGTGATTACAACTGCCTCACATTTAGCATAGCCTTGGAGAGTGAAAGGAGCAGGTACCGAGGGAAGATATTTAATTGGGGAAAAGGAAATTATGACGCTATCAGACAGGAGTTGGGAAGTACAGCCTGAGAGCAATTGTTCCACAGAAAGGGCACAGCAGACACGTGGAGACTGTTTAAGGAGCAGTTGTTGCGAGTGATGCACGAATTTGCTCCTCTGAGACATGTAAGAAGGGGTAAGATTAAGGAGCCTTGGATGACGAGAACAGAGGAGCTTCTCATCGAAAGGAAGAAGGCAGCTTATGTAAGGTGGAGGAAGCAAGGATCTAGCACAGCTTTAGAGGGTTACAGGCTGACTAGAAAGGAGCTCAGAAATGGTCCCTCCCTCGGTCCCTCCCTCCCTCGGTCCCTCCCTCCCTCGGTCCCTCCCTCCCTCGGTCCCTCCCTCCCTCGGTCCCTCCCTCCCTCGGTCCCTCCCTCCCTCGGTCCCTCCCTCCCTCGGTCCCTCCCTCCCTCGGTCCCTCCCTCCCTCGGTCCCTCCCTCCCTCGGTCCCTCCCTCCCTCGGTCCCTCCCTCCCTCGGTCCCTCCCTCCCTCGGTCCCTCCCTCCCTCGGTCCCTCCCTCCCTCGGTCCCTCCCTCCCTCGGTCCCTCCCTCCCTCGGTCCCTCCCTCCCTCGGTCCCTCCCTCCCTCGGTCCCTCCCTCCCTCGGTCCCTCCCTCCCTCGGTCCCTCCCTCCCTCGGTCCCTCCCTCCCTCGGTCCCTCCCTCCCTCGGTCCCTCCCTCCCTCGGTCCCTCCCTCCCTCGGTCCCTCCCTCCCTCGGTCCCTCCCTCCCTCGGTCCCTCCCTCCCTCGGTCCCTCCCTCCCTCGGTCCCTCCCTCCCTCGGTCCCTCCCTCCCTCGGTCCCTCCCTCCCTCGGTCCCTCCCTCCCTCGGTCCCTCCCTCCCTCGGTCCCTCCCTCCCTCGGTCCCTCCCTCCCTCGGTCCCTCCCTCCCTCGGTCCCTCCCTCCCTCGGTCCCTCCCTCCCTCGGTCCCTCCCTCCCTCGGTCCCTCCCTCCCTCGGTCCCTCCCTCCCTCGGTCCCTCCCTCCCTCGGTCCCTCCCTCCCTCGGTCCCTCCCTCCCTCGGTCCCTCCCTCCCTCGGTCCCTCCCTCCCTCGGTCCCTCCCTCCCTCGGTCCCTCCCTCCCTCGGTCCCTCCCTCCCTCGGTCCCTCCCTCCCTCGGTCCCTCCCTCCCTCGGTCCCTCCCTCCCTCGGTCCCTCCCTCCCTCGGTCCCTCCCTCCCTCGGTCCCTCCCTCCCTCGGTCCCTCCCTCCCTCGGTCCCTCCCTCCCTCGGTCCCTCCCTCCCTCGGTCCCTCCCTCCCTCGGTCCCTCCCTCCCTCGGTCCCTCCCTCCCTCGGTCCCTCCCTCCCTCGGTCCCTCCCTCCCTCGGTCCCTCCCTCCCTCGGTCCCTCCCTCCCTCGGTCCCTCCCTCCCTCGGTCCCTCCCTCCCTCGGTCCCTCCCTCCCTCGGTCCCTCCCTCCCTCGGTCCCTCCCTCCCTCGGTCCCTCCCTCCCTCGGTCCCTCCCTCCCTCGGTCCCTCCCTCCCTCGGTCCCTCCCTCCCTCGGTCCCTCCCTCCCTCGGTCCCTCCCTCCCTCGGTCCCTCCCTCCCTCGGTCCCTCCCTCCCTCGGTCCCTCCCTCCCTCGGTCCCTCCCTCCCTCGGTCCCTCCCTCCCTCGGTCCCTCCCTCCCTCGGTCCCTCCCTCCCTCGGTCCCTCCCTCCCTCGGTCCCTCCCTCCCTCGGTCCCTCCCTCCCTCGGTCCCTCCCTCCCTCGGTCCCTCCCTCCCTCGGTCCCTCCCTCCCTCGGTCCCTCCCTCCCTCGGTCCCTCCCTCCCTCGGTCCCTCCCTCCCTCCCTTGGTCCCTCCCTCCCTCCCTCGGTCCCTCCCTCGGTCCCTCGGTCCCTCTGTCCCTCCCTCCCTCCGTCCCTCCCTCCCTCGGTCCCTCGGTCCCTCCCTCCAGTTTAAGAGGAGTAAGGATGGGAGTGTGATGGGTCTATCGGTCAGTCGCTTGGCCGCACTCCATCACTGCCAGTCCCTCACTCAGGCCTGTGGCTACAACGAAGGTGAGTGAGTGTGTGAGTGAGGGTCCCCTACCCTCCCTCGCCTACCGTCCACCCTCCCTCCCCTCCCCTCCGAGTCCGGCCGGCCGGCCGAGTGGACTGTCCACTCCTAACCCAGACCACTCTCTGTGCTCCCCCTCAGGTGAGGCCATCGTCAACGTCCTGGACTTCAAGAGAGACGCCGGACTCCAGCACAGCGTGCTGACCGTAAGGAGTGACCGGGAGTGACCGCAGTGACCCTGAGTGACCGCACTGTCCCAGAGTGACCGGGAGTGACTGCACTGTCCCTGAGTGACCGGGAGTGACCGCACTGTCCCGGAGTGACCGGGAGTGACCGCACTGTCCCTGAGTGACCGGGAGTGACTGCACTGTCCCTGACTGACCGGGAGTGACCGCACTGTCCCTGAGTGACTGGGAGTGACCGCGCTGTCCCTGAGTGACCGGGAGTGACCGCACAGGGGAGGGGGTGGTGGGGGGGCCCTGAGTGACTGGGAGTGACCGCAGTGACCCTGAGTGACCGGGAGTGACCGCACTGTCCCTGAGTGACTGGGAGTGACTGCACTGTCCCTGAGTGACCGGGAGTGACTGCACTGGCCTTGGGACAGCCCCTGAGTGACCGGGAGTGACCGCACTGTCCCTGAGTGACCGGGAGTGACCGCAGTGACCTTGAGTGACCGGGAGTGACCGCACAGGGGAGCGAGTGGTGGGGGGGGGGGGGCCCTGAGTGACTGGGAGTGACCACACTGACCCTGAGTGACCGGGAGTGACCGCACAGGAGAGGGTGTGGTGGGTGGGCCCTGAGTGACCGGGAGTGACCGCACTGTCCCTGAGTGACCGGGAGTGACCGCACAGGGGAGGGTGTGGTGGGTGGGCCCTGAGTGACCGGGAGTGACCGCACTGTCCCTGACTGACCGGGAGTGACCGCACAGGAGAGTGGGTGGGGGGGGCCTGAGTGACCAGGAGTGACAACACTGGCCTCGGGACAGCCCCTGAGTGACCGGGAGTGACCGCACAGGGGAGGGTGTGGTGGGTGGCCCCTGAGTGACCGGGAGTGACCGCACAGGGGAGGGTGTGGTGGGTGGCCCCTGAGTGACCGGGAGTGACCGCACTGTCCCTGACTGACCGGGAGTGACCGCACAGGAGTGGGGGGGCCTGAGTGACCAGGAGTGACAACACTGGCCTCGGGACAGCCCCTGAGTGACCGGGAGTGGCCGCACTCTCCCTGACTGACCGGGAGTGACTGCACGGGGGGGGAGGGGGGGGCCCTGAGTGACCGGGAGTGACCGCACTGTCCCTGAGTGACCAGGAGTGACCACACTGACCCAGGACAGTCCCTGAGTGACCGGTAGTGACCGCACTGGCCTTGGGAGAGCCCTGAGTGACCTGGAGTAACCGCACTGTCCGTGAGTGACCGGGAGTGACCACACTGACCCAGGACAGCCCCTGAGTGACCGGGAGTGACCACACAGTCCCTGAGTGACCGGGAGTGACCACACTGGCCTCGGGACAGTCCCTGAGTGACCGGGAGTGACTACACTGACCCAGGACAGCCCCTGAGTGACCGGGAGTGACCCAGGACAGCCCCTGAGTGACCGGGAGTGACTACACTGACCCAGGACAGTCCCTGAGTGACCGGGAGTGACCACACTGACCCAGGACAGCCCCTGAGTGACCGGGAGTGACCCAGGACAGCCCCTGAGTGACCGGGAGTGACCCAGGACAGCCCCTGAGTGACCGGGAGTGACCGCACTGGCCTCGGGACAGTTTGTGAGTGACCGGGAGTGACCCAGGACAGCCCCTGAGCGACCGGGAGTGACCCAGGACAGCCCCTGAGTGACCGGGAGTGACCGTTTACTGCTTTGACCTTTGTAGAGTGTGATGAACAGGATCCACACCATCGTAGTCCCCTACGCCGTCATGAAGGCAGCGCCATTAACGTGGTTACAGAGGGTCCAGGCCCACAAAGGTACCCCCTCACTACCCCCTCACTACCCCTCACTACCCCTCACTACCCCCTCACTACCCCTCACTACCCCCTCACTACCCCTCACTACCCCCTCACTACCCCTCACTACCCCTCA
>NC_057710.1:2795056-2805846 GCF_004010195.1 Chiloscyllium plagiosum
ACATAGACAGGATGCAGAGCTGGGCTGCGAAATGGCAGATGGAGTTCAACCTGGACAAATGCGAAGTGATGCATTTTGGAAGGTCGAACTCGAATGCTGAATATTGGATTAAAGACAGGATTCTTGGCAGAGTGGAGGAACAGAGGGATCTGGGTGTGCAAGTACATAGATCCCTCAAAGTTGCCACCCAAGTGGATAGAGTTGTTAAGAAAGCATATGGTGTTTTGGCTTTCATTAACAGGGGGATCGAGTTTAAGAGCCGCGAGTTTTTGCTGTAGCTCTACAAGTCCCTGGTGAGACCACACTTGAATATTGTGTCCAATTCTGGTCATCCTACAATAGGAAAGATACAGAGGCGTTGGAGAGGGTGCAAAGAAGGTTTACCAGGATGCTGCCTAGAGTGGAGGGCTTGCCTTATGAAGAAAGGTTGAATAATCTTGGACTTTTCTCTCTGGAGAGAAGGAGGAATGGAATAGATAGAGTCAATAGCCAGGGACTTCTCCCCAGGGCAGGATTGACTGGTACGAGAAGTCATAGTTTGAAGATATTAGGAGGAAGGTATAAAGGAGACATCAAAGGTAGGTTCTTTGCACAGAGAGTTGTGAGTGCATGGAATGCATTGCCAGAGTTATGAATGAATGGAATGCG
Source organism: Chiloscyllium plagiosum (assembly GCF_004010195.1). Taxonomy (NCBI): domain Eukaryota; kingdom Metazoa; phylum Chordata; class Chondrichthyes; order Orectolobiformes; family Hemiscylliidae; genus Chiloscyllium; species Chiloscyllium plagiosum. The sequence continues at coordinate 2,795,705 of NC_057710.1, forward strand.
TTGCCAGCTACAGTGGTGAAAGCAGAGTCATTCAGGACATTTAAGCAGCTGCTAGACGTGCACATGGATAGCAGTGAGTTGAGGGGTGCGTAGGTTAAGTTACTATATTTTACATTAGACTAAACCTCGGCACAACATTGTGGGCCTAAGGGCCTGTTCTGTGCTGTACTTTTCTATGTTCTATCTAAAGGGACTGCTCCTTTGCTGTTACTGACTTCCATCCATACTGATTCAGGAGAACAACCCTCCTCAACAACCTGCTTTTCTGCAGCTGTGATGCACTGTCTTTTACCCTCCCCCCCCCCCCCTTGTTCTTTTTAAAAGATTCTAACCCTGGAACATCCAGCAACCATTCCTCCCCCTGTGAAATCCATGTCTCCATTATGGCCACAACATCGTAGTTCCAAATACTGATCCGTGTTCTAAGTTCATAACTCTTATTCCTGAGGAGAAAGTGAGGACTGCAGATGCTGGAGATCAGAGCTTAAAAATGTGTTGCTGGAAAAGCGCAGCAGGTCAGGCAGCATCATAGGAACAGGAGAATTGACATTTCGGGCATAAGCCCTTCCTCAGGAATCGCTCCCTGTTCCTCATCTCACTAGCACGTGGTAATCCTGAGATTACTATTCTGCTTATTCTGCTCTTTAGCTTCCAAGCTAACTCCCTGAAATCACTTTTTAGATCCTCATCCCTTTTCCTGGCTATGTCATTGGTGCCAATGTACACTACGACGTCTGGCTGCTCAACCTCCCCCTTCAGAATCTTGTAGACTCAAGCAGAAACATGCCAGACCCTGGCACATGAGAGGCAACATACCTTCCAGGAGTCTGTGTGCAATCACAGAACCTCCTGTCCATTTCTCCAACTATTGAGTCTCCTTACATGAGCGCTTTTCTATTCTTCCCCTTTCCCTTCTGAGCCACAGAGCCAGGCTCAGAGCTGGAGACCTGGCCATTACAGCTTTCCCCTGGTAGGTAGATCCCTCCACAACAGTATCCAAAACGGTATCCTTATTATTGAGGGGAACGGCCACAGGGGATCCCTGCACTGCCTGCCTGTTCCCTTTCCGTCCCCTGACGGTAACCCATCTACCGTTTTCCTGTACCTGAAGTGAGACCACCTCCCTGTAACTCTTCTCAATTATCCCCTCAGCCTCCCGAATGATCCAAAGTTCATCCGGCTCCAGCTCCAGTTGCCTAATCTGGTTTGCGAGGAATTGCAACTGGGTGCACTTCCCGTGGATGAAGTCAGCAGGGACACTAGTGGTGACCCTTACCTCCCACATTCTGCAGGAGGAGCGTGCAACTGCCCTAACATCCATTCCCACTGTTCTGAATTCCCAAAGAGACTAATGAAAAAAAACTAGTAATCTAACCAAATTGGCGCACCGAGCCTATTTTTTGGTTAGAGGAGGAGGATAGGTAGGAGACACTACCTAAGTAATGTTTCAGGTAAACAACCACTTAAATATATTACCTCACTGACTCAGCAATCCCACGTCCATTCCTGCTCAGCTTGTGCCCCGCCTATTCAAGAGATCAGTTTTTTAAAGGGTTAATTTACCTTCCCAGCAGCCCCCTGGTCCTTGCTCTCCTCGCTCCCACTGCTGCTGCAATAGTGGAGAACCCAGAACAGGGGTCACAGTCTCAGAATATTGTACACCTTTTAGGACTGAGATAAGAAAACATTTTGTGGAATTATTAACCACAGAAAGCTGTGGGATTCTGTGTCACTGAGTAGATTCAAAAAAGGGATTGATAGATTTGTAAGTAATTGTAATTTTAATTATTAAAGGCATCAAGACGCATGGGGAGAAAGTGAAAATATGGTATTGAGACAGAAGATCAGCTCTGGTACAACTGAATGTGGTATTGAGACAGAAGATCAGCTCTGGTACAACTGAATGGCAGAATAGGCTCAAAAAGCCAAATCACTCCTTTCTAACCCCTGCTAAGCAATTCTTTATCCTTGCTAATGTATTACCCCTCACACCATGTGCACTTTCTTGTGTGGTAAACATTGATGTGCCGTTTTATCAAACAGCTTTTGGAAATCCAGTACATCACATCTACCTTTATTACCTTGCATATTACTTCCTCAAAAAACTCTAATAAATTATCCTTTTGCAAGCCAAATTGGCTCTGCATGACCACATTTGTGATTTCTCAGTATCCTGCTATAATCTCCATAATTTAGTGTACCTACTCCAAATGGACTGCAGCATTTCAAGAATGCACCTCATCATCTTTTCAAGGGTTTCTAGGGATGGGCACAAATGCTGGTCCATAAATGCTTCTTTCAATCATATATAATGATCTCATTGGGACAAATCCTTGCTGAGTGTTCTTAATAATTACTTAAAAGTCTGCCACTGAATCAATATCCTCCTACCTTTTAGAACATAGAACATTACAGCACAGTACAGGCCCTTTGGCCCTCTATGTTGCACTGACCTGTGAAAGCAATCTGAAGCCCATCTAATCTACACTGTTTCATTTTCATCCATATGTTTATCCAATGACCATTTAAATGCCCTTAACATTGGCAAGTCTACTACTCTTGTGGACAGGGTGCTCCACATCCCTATTAACTCTCTGAGTAAAGAAACTATCTCTGACATCTGTCCTATATCTACCACCCCTCAATTTAAAACTATGTCCCCTCATGCTAACCATCACCATCCAAGGAATAAGGCTCTCACTGTCTACTCTATCTAACCCTCTGATTGTCTTATATGTTTCAACTAAGTCACCTCTCAACCTTCTTCTATCAAAAACAGCCTCAAGTTCCTCAGCCTTTCCTCATTACCTTTGAACCTGGTTTCAGCTCACTCTGCATTATTTAGATTTAAAACATTACTTTGAGACATGTACTTCTCCCCTTCAGAAATGAGAGTAAAATTCTGTCATGTTATGATTACTGCTACCTAAAGGCTTCGTTACCATGAGGTTGTTGTTTTATTCCATCTCATTGTCTGTTGCCAGGTCTAGAAGTCAGCTACGTGGTTAGCTCAAGAAACACTGTATGAACATTGCCAATCTGAGTCATGCATAAGGATTGAAGTCATTCATGATTATTGAAGTACCTTTCATTAATGTCCCATTTATCTCTTTGCATATGCTCTATTTTACTACTATTCAAAGGCTTGAATCAAGGGCTGGAGCACTAGGTGCAATTCTGGTCATCACACCATGGGAAGGATATGATGCAGAGGATGGCACAGTGGTTAGCACTGCTGCCTCACAGCGCCAGAGACCCGGGTTCCATTCCCGCCTCAGGCGACTGACTGTGTGGAGTTTGCACATTCTCCCCGTGTCTGCGTGGGTTTCCTCCAGGTGCTCCGGTTTCCTCCCACAGTCCAAAGATGTGCAGGTTAGGTGAATTGGCCACGCTAAATTGCCCGTAGTGTTAGGTGCAGCGGTAAAAATGTAGGGGAATGGGTCTGGGTGGGTGCGCTTCGGCGGGTCGGTGTGGACTTGTTGGGTTGAAGGGCCTGTTTCCACACTGTAAGTAATCTAATCTAATCTAATCTAATGTATAGAGGAGATTCATCAGGATGTTGCTTTGGATGGAGCAATTTAGCTATGAAGAGGCTGTAGTAGCTCAGGTTGTGCAATAATGGTTGAGGGGGGAGTTAATAGAGGTGTATTAATAATGAGGAGCACAAACAAGGTGGATGGAAAGTAACTGTTCCTCTTAGTCACAGCAGGGAATCTCACAATCTGGGGAAAGAGTACCTGGATGAGCACCTGAAGTATCATAACATGAAGGCTATGGGCTTACATCTGAACGTAAGAACCAGGAGCAGGAGTAGGCCATTCAGCCCTTCGAACCTTCTCTGCCATTCAATAAGATCATGGCTGATGTTTTCATGGCCTCAACTCCACTTAACTGCCCTCTCATCATAACCCTTAGTACCTTCATTGTTCAAAGATCGATCTACCTTTTCCTTAAAAACATTGTGAGGTAGCCTCAGCTGCTTCCCTGGGCAGGGAATTCCAAAGATTCACAACCCTTTGGGTGAAGAAATTCCTCCTCAGCTCAGTCCTAAAACAGCTCCCCCTATTTTGGGGCAATACCCCCTCGTTCGAGTTTCACCTTCCAGTGGAAATGACCTCCCTGCTTCTATCTCATCTATTCCCATCATAATTTTATATGTTTCTATAAGATCTCCCCATCATGCTTCTAATTTTCAATGAGTATAGTCCCAGTACACTCAGTCTCTCCTCATAAGCTAGCCCCCTCAACTCCAGAATCAACCTGCACCCCCTCCAGTGCCAGTATATCCTTTCTCTAATAAAGAGACAAAAACTGTACTCCAGCACCCTGTGCAGCTGCAACATAACCTCCCTGTTTTTAATCTCCATGTTCCTTTTGCCTTCTTAATTACCTGCTGCACCTGCAAATCAACCTTCTGTGATTCATTTACAAGGACACCCAGGTCCCCCTGCACTGCAGTATGCTGCAATTTCTCACCATTCAAGTAACAGTCCATTTTGCCGTTATACCTACCGAAATGGATGACCTGACATTTACCAACATTGTACTCCATCTGCCAGACCCTTGCCCACTCACTGAACCCATCTGTGTCCCTCTACAGACTTTCAGTGTGTCCCCTGCACACTTTGCTCTCGCACTCATCTTAGTGTTATCTATGAACTTTGACACACTATCCTTGCTCCCCAACTCTAAAGCATCCATGTAAATTATGAACAATTGTGGTCCTAATACTGAGGCACTCCACTAGCCACTGATCGCCAACCAGAAAAAAAACACCTGGACTAGGTAATCATAGAATTCCCCCAGGTGTGGAAGTAGCTATCCAGCTTATCCAGTTCATGCTGACCCTCCAGAGAGCATCCCACCCAGACCAGCATCCTCCATCTCTCATTGCCTATCCACCTAACCTGCACATCTTTAGACTGCGGATGGAAACTGGAGCATCCAGAGAAACCCACACAGACACAGGAGGACATGCAAGCTCTACACAGTCAGTCACACAAGGCTGGAATTGAACCCAGGTCCCTACCAGTAGGAGGCAGGAGTGCTAACCACTGAGCCACCATGCCACCCTATAATGGCATACTGTTTGCCAGCACAGTCTCAATGGGCTGAAGGGCCTCTTCTGTATTGTGTGATTCTATGAATGCTATGTGTTCAGGTACAGACCCTACATTAGTTTCTTTTCACCAGTTTTGAAATCTCTGGTTGTTTTTATTCACTTGTGGGATGTGTGTCACTGGCTGGGTCAGCAATTATTACCATCCCAGTTGCCCTCATGAAGCTGCCTTTGCACTCTTAAGTATGTCTATTCTGTCCACTCCTGCAGTGACTGCTATACACCTGTCAAACTATTCCTGTGCTGTACCCTCCGACTGTACTGATCTGTACTTCAGACATTGCCAGTGTCTTTTGTGGAACAATAAAACTACTGAAAACTATCTCAGTTGTTCCTCACCTGAAGCAATTCGTTCTCCAATTGAAGAAGCTCCTTTACCCTTGGTGTACCAGTTAGCTCCTGCTGAATGGACATCAAGTCTGTTTTCGCGAAAAATGAACATCGTCTCATTTCTGAGAGCTATCACGTCGTCAGCTGGAGTCTCTTCATTCTCTGCTGCTGGAAGATTTAAAACCTGGCACCAGATCAGCAATACCAAACACACATTGCAGGCGAACATTATGAATATCTACAGGCCTTCACTCTCCACCTCTATCTTCTCTCCCTCTATTTACATATTCTTTTTCTCCCTTCTCGTCAATCCCTCTCTTCCTCTTGAGTTGTTCTGTCCTTCATGCTCTGTTAATCTCTCTCTGTCTGAGTTGTTTGTTTTAAAAATCTCTGTCATTCTGCTATTCATGTCAGAAATAACTTTGTAACTGCCCATGCCTTTACTAGCAAATAGGAGGTGGTGCTGCAACATGGAAACCTTGAACAGCAGCTAGGTTTGAACAAGTTGGGAGAAGGAACAAGCATTTTGACAATCAAGGCATTCTGCTGCTATAGAGGCTAGTAACAGACCTACAGAATAGACAAACAATATGCCATCTTTTGGAGTGAAGATAGCTATTGAACTGTCCTTTGAGTATACGTGTGGCGGCTCAGTGGTTAGCACTACTGCCTCACGATACCAAGGTTCCAGGTTCAATTCCAGCCTTGGGCAACTGCCTGTGTGGAGTTTGCACATTCTCCACGTGTCTGTGTGCGCTTCCTCCTGCCAGGCCAGATGAATTGGCCATGCTAAATTGCCATCGCGTTAAGTGCATCAGTCAGAGGGGAAATAGAACTGGATGAGTTACTCTTCGGAGGATTGGTGTGGACTTGTTGAGCTGAAGGGCCTTTTTCCACACTGTAGGGAATCGAATCTAATCTAATCACAATGTGCTGAATATTGTGTTATATTAAGCAGAAATGTGAACTCTCCAAATTACCCCTGCCTGTTCCACCATCACTTGGAAAACACCTCACTCCCCCAAGACCTTTAGCCACTCTTCTGTCCACAGCGGCACGGTGGCTCAGTGGTTAGCACTGCTGCCTCATAGCGCCAGAGACCAGGGTTCAATTCCCACCTCAGGCAACTGTCTGTATGGAGTTTGCACATTCCCCCCGTGTCTGCATGGGTTTCCTCCGGGTGCTCTGGTTTCCTCCCACAATTCAAAAAAAAATGTGCAGGTTAGGTGAATTGGCCATGCTAAATTGCCCCCGTAGTGTTAGGTGAAGGGGTAAACGTAGGGGAATGGGTCTGGGTGGGTTGCTCTTTGGAGGGTCAGTGTGGATTTGTTGGGTGAAGGGCCTGTTTCCACACTGTAAGTAGTCTAAAACCCTGCTCTGATCTGCCTTTTCAACAATTCTTTATTCGATTTCTAAGCTTTTTTTCTGTCTGCTGGCTGACCTCTGATACCCCGTGAAATACAGCGGAACGTACTGTTAGATCTGAGAGCACATCAGGTACAGCTTGTCATTTCAGTTGGAGACGTGCTTCATGTTCATATGCAGAAACTGTCACAAAACCTCGGACAGTTAGTCCCTGACGCAGGAGAGGAAACACACAGCCAATATAAGTCTCATTCCAAAACCAACAGTGAGTCACTCACCACTCTGCCTGAATGGTGCAGCAGATAGATACAATGGGTCGAATGGCTTACTCCTGTCCCAACAACACTTTTCACTGAATTTTGTAATACACATACACATGACAATAAATAAATAAATAAAGTCAAATATCCTTCATTCCTTGATTTTTGATGTTTGACAATTTTCAGCACACACTCTTATTCCTCTGTGATATTCTCTCCTGATTCCCACACCCCTGCTGAGTTTGTTGAATGTTACCCTGTTTAGCACCTGCTCAGCAATAATCTGCTCAGTGACACTCAGTTTGTATTCTGCCAGGGCCACTCAGCTCCTGAACTAAGCATTGGTCAAAACATAGTGCAGGGAAGTTCACATGTTAATTTAGTTATGATCAAGTAACCTAATATTGTGTTATCCTGTTTAATTATAAACAATGTACAATACCAATGTTATATTAGATTAGATTACTTACTGTGTGGAAACAGGCCCTTCGGCCCAACTAGTCCACACCGACCCTCTGAAAAGCAACCCACCCAGACCCATTCCCCTACACCTAACACTACGGGCAATTTAGCATGGCCAATTCACCTAACCTGCACATTTTTGGACTGTGGGAGGAAACCAGAGCACCCGGAGGAAACCCACGCAGACACAGGGAGAATGTGCAAACTCCACACAGACAGTTGCCTGAGGCGGGAACTGAACCCGGGTCTCTGGCGCTGTGAGGCACTGTGCTATTGTGCCACCCATAAACTGACTCTTTGACTGTATTTGCTAAGTAAAGCACAGTGCTTTAATTTAAGGGTTTGATTACAGAGCAAATGTTGTGAACCTGCTAGAGTTTAATAATCAGTAGCATCATACTCCCTTAAATCATGAAAAACATAGCAAAATGCAAAGTGGAAAATCTATCTTGGCCTCCTGTGGAGGTCACTAGTGTCACAGATGCCAATCTTCAGCCAATTTGATTCTCCACATGTAGTATCAGGCTGGAGGCATCGCATACTGCAAAGAAGAGTGCTAAAGGAACGAACAATGCATGTGCAATATTGAATGAATTAATTTTGAACTTTGCTTTGGAATTATTTCACAGCTTTACTTTTCACTTTGTGGTTAAGTAGATATAGCAATGATTAGAAACAGAGATGAGGTAAGGTACGGAATTGTTGGCTGGTAGTGGCTGAGCGGTCTAAGGCGCTGGATCCAGGTTCCAGCCTTGAAAGAGGCGTGGGTTTGAATCCCCACTACGGCCAAGTGTGGCCAACCGGCCCTAATGCTGCAGCATGTTAAAATGGTGTGTTAAGCACCGTTGTATTTATGTTCAGAACAAAAAATTGGGTTTGCTCCCTGGAGAATTAACTGTGGCGTGAGACAGTGCAGAATTTCTCAAAGGGATCAGTATGGCGGCTTGGTGGCACAGTGGTTAGCAGTGCTGCCTCACAGCGCCAGAGACCTGGGTTCAATTCCTGCCTCAGGCAACTGTCTGTGTGGAGTTTGCACATTCTCTCTGTGTCTGCGTGGGTTTCCTCCCACAGTCCAAAAATGTGCAGATTAGGTCAATTGGCCATACTAAATTGTCCGTAGTGTTACATGTAGGGGAATGGATCTGGGTGGGTTGCTCTTCAGAGGGTTGGTGTGGACTTGTTGGGCTGAAGGGCCTGTTTCCACACTGTAAGTAATTAATCAAATTGTATCTACTGTCACATTCAGAGGAACTCTTCATAGATAGATTGACCAGAAAGTGCCTGTCTGGATTGTCTCTTCCTCTTTGTGTTATCCATACAGCTGAAGTGATAGCTATATTCAAATGGGTCATAGAGAGATCATTAAGCCCGTTGAGTGTATGCCACGTGTCTGCAGAGCAACTGAGTCAATCTCATTCCCTCGCTTTATCCCCTAAGTACTCTACATCAATTCTTCCAAGTGCCCATCCAATTTGAAACCTTTATCATTTTTCTTTCCACGAGCCTAGGAGGCAGTGGGTTCCATATTGGTCCCAATTGTTGTATTTATTTTAAACAAGCAGACTGCTTAACACCACCCGCTAACTCAGTAGAATACTGTGCATAACATAACCTTCCACTGACCAATCAGGATACCATTCATCTTTACAATCCCGCTACATTGCTTTACAATTTTCAATTTGTGCACAATAAACTAGTGGGAGCAGTTTTGCTGTCCTCTACCCAATTTCTAAACTTTTCAATCATTTATTTTAATCAACGTGGGCCCTCTTGAAGCCTCCACTGTTAACTTGCTGAATGAAGAACTCATTCACACCAGTTATTCTACCCATTTCACATACCCATCTATTAATGTTCACTCAGAGAAACCATCTGATCATAAATCAACAAACTGAATGAACTGGCCCAGATGTCAGGAGCTCCATGGCCCCTCACTGTGATTTCAGGATCTGTGAAAATTATTCTTTAACTTCTGCAAAGTTTGTGCAAAGATTTGTAGCTCGGGTGCATGTTGTTGTGGTTGTGTTCGCCGAGCTGGGAATTTGTGTTGCAGACGTTTCGTCCCCTGTCTAGGTGACATCCTCAGTGCTCAGGAGCCTCCTGTGAAGCGCTTCTGTGATCTTTCCTCCGGCATTTGTAGTGGTTTGAATCTGCCGCTTCTGGTTGTCAGTTCCAGCTGTCCACTGCAGTGGTCGGTATATTGGGTCCAGGTCGATGTGCTTATTGATTGAATCTGTGGATGAGTGCCATGTCTCTAGGAATTCCCTGGCTGTTCTCTGTTTGGCTTGTCCTATAATAGTAGTGTTGTCCCAGTCGAATTCATGTTGTTTGTCATCTGCGTGGATAGCTGGTCATGTCGTTTCGTGGCTAGTTGGTGTTCATGGATGCGGATCGTTAGCTGTCTTCCTGTTTGTCCTATGTAGTGTTTTTTGCTTGGGATTTTATACACTACATTGGTTTTGCTCATGCTGGGTATCGGGTCCTTCGTTCTGGTGAGTTGTTGTCTGAGAGTGGCTGTTGGTTTGTGTGCTGTTATGAGTCCTAGTGGTCGTAGTAGTCTGGCTGTCAGTTCGTAAATGCTCTTGATGTATGGTAGTGTGGCTAAT
>NC_057710.1:2805877-2831484 GCF_004010195.1 Chiloscyllium plagiosum
GCGGGTATCCGTTTTTGGCGAATACATTGTATAGGTGTTCCTCTTCCTCTTTTTGCAGTTCTGGTGTGCTGCAGTGTGTTGTGGCCCTTTTGAATAGTGTCTTGATGCAACTTCTTTTGTGTGTGTTGGGGTGGTTGCTTTCGTAGTTCTGCAGGTCTGTGGGCCCCTGTTTGAATACATGTACCAACAGATTCAAAAACAGCTTCTTCCCTGCTGAATGGACTTCTCTAATATCAAACCTAATGGTAACCTTACTTTTGTGCACCTCCTGTGCAGTGTAACCTTTATACCTCGCTCTGAATAAGCACCCTATGATCTCTATGTCCTTGTCCGCTATGATCTGCCTGTACTGCTCACAAAACGTATGTATATGTGACAACAATAAAACAAATCAAATCAAAGTCAGCAAAGGTGACTTTATTGTTCATTCAACAACCTGCTATCCCTGAGATTGTTCATAAAAATAACACCTTGTTATGGTGGAACTGCTCTTTATTTGTATGATATGGGAGCACATTGTCCTAATTATGGATAGCAGTCTCCGGGTTCTTTAATGTGTCCTGCTGGCAACCAGCATAAGGAGAAACAATTTATCCTACTGTTACAAAAAGGTCTGTGAGCCACACCTGATAGTGCAAAAACTTGATTTTATTTGTTGAGAGTGTTTTCAGCTCTGTAACTCTGTGTGAAGCACTGGTGCTGGCAGGTCTGTTACTGGAATAGGATATAATTGAAGTAATGAAGGAAAGTCACATAACAAGGTTCTGAATTCAGGTTGAATACAATGCTGACGGTGTGTCATGCCACTCTAGTGAGAAGGTAAACCAAGATTTACATTCACTTGCAGATGCTAAAGATAAAAATAAATTGGTTGGGTACTTGAGTGAAAGAGCACAGCAGGTCAGGCAGCAACCAGCTTTTGCCCGAAATGTCGATTCTCCTGCTCCTCGGATGCTGCCTGACCTGCTGTGCTTATCCAGCACCGCTCTACTCTTGACTCTGATCTCCAGCATCTGCAGTACCCACTTTGGCCTACTTGAGTGAAAGGAACTTACAAGCCTACAATGATACAACGAGGGAACAGGTCTGACTGGATAGCTCAACAAAGAGCTAGTAGAGACTCAATGAACTGAACAGCCTCCTTATGAGCTGCAATGAATCTAACATTTCTTATCTGCATCAAATGTCCTCTCAATTTCCTTTGGTCCAAACAGAACAATAGCTTCTCTAACATAACCTGTACCTTTTTTATGTTCATTTCTGGGGCATAGGCATTACTGGCTGGCCAGCATTTATTGCCTATGCTTAGTTGTCCTTGAGAATGTAGTGGTGAGCAGCCTTCTTGAATGGCTGCAGTCCCACGTGCAATTGACAAACAATGCTGCAAGAAAGGGCATTGCAGAATTTTGACCCAGCAACACTGAAGGAACGGTAATGTATTTCCAAGTCAGGATGGTGAGTGGCTTGGAAGGGAACTTGCAGGTAGTGGTATTCCCTTGTATCTGCTGCCTTTGTCCTTCTAGATGGAAATGGTTGTGGGTTTGAAAGTTGCTATTTAAGGAGCTTGGTGAATTTCTGCAGTGCATCTTGTAGCTAGCACACACCGCTGCTATCTACAAGTGGTGGAGAGAGTGGCCATTTGTGTATATTTTTAAATTAGATTACTTACAGTGTGGAAACAGGCCCTTCGGCCCAACAAGTCCACACTGACCCGCCGAAGCGCAACCCACCCATACCCCTACATTTACCCCTTACCTAACACTACGGGCAATTTAGCATGGCCAATTCACCTGACCTGCACATCTTTGGACTGTGGAAGGAAACCGGAGCATCCGGAGGAAATCCACGCAGACACGGGGAGAACGTGCAAACTCCACACAGTCAGTCGCCTGAGGCGGGAATTGAACCCGGGTCTCTGGCGCTGTGAGGCAGCAGTGCTAACCACTGTGCCACCGTGCCACCCACAGTGATGTCAATCAAGCAGGCTTTGTCCTGGAATAGCATCAAGCTTCTTGAGTGTTGTCGGAGCTCCACTCCAAGGCAAATGGGGAGTATTCCATCACATTCCTGACTTGTGCCTTGTAGATGGTGAATAAGGTTTTGAGAGAGAGGAGGTTAGTTATTTGTTAGAAAAATCCATACACAGGATGTTGCCATTGAGCCACAAAGATGTTTTGCCTATCACACAAATCTGTTAGTTATTGTGTATGGTTAGAAACAATTGAGAAACTTTAAGATTCATTGAATGTTTTAATTTCACTGTGTTGAAAATACAGTGATAATGATGCTGATTTGGTTTGGCTTGCTATCCTTGTGCCATAACAAGCTTTTTTGTCATTTATGCAGAAGGACCCCCAAACCCTTCAGTTCTGCAGCTTTCTGCAGCTTTCTTATTCCATTTAAATGATATTCAACTTCCTGCCAAACTGCATAACCTCGTACAATCCTTTATCCGAATCCCTTGGGACCAGCTAGTTTTCAGAATTTGGAATTTTTTGGATTTTGGAATAAGTGACCATTTAACAGTGAAATTAATAAAATCTTACCGAACAGCAGACAAACCCTGAGGTACTACAAGCCCTGAGACAGAATTGACGCCTGCCAGTGCTGGGTCATGCACCCACATCACATCTGAGTGATGTGGGTCGCATGGGTGTGGAGTTGGGTTGACTGTTTGCATGATAAACAACTTCATTAAGGAGAAAAATACTCCACGAGGAAACTTCAGATTTCAGAGCTTTTCGGATTTCGGATAAAGGATTGTGTACTTGCATTTTCCCATATTATATTCTATCTGCCAAGTCTTTTGCCTACCCACTTAACCTTCTCTATATCTCTCTGTAGACTCTTTATGTCATCCTCACCACTTACCTTCCCACACAGGACAGGTACAGAGAGCACATGGAAAGGCAATACTGAGCAAGTACTGCAGTGTCATTGATGCACCTTATTCTTGGCAAAGAAACCAAAACACACAGGTAATGGAACAAACTGAACAGCTTTCCCAAAAGCTGAAACAGCCAGAACAGATTGAACAGCTGGCTCCTAGACAGCAAATAGGTAAAACCAATGACTGCAGATGCTGGAAACCAGATTCTGGATTAGAGTGGTACTGGAAAAGCACAGCAGTTCAGGCAGCATCTGAGGAGCAGGAAAATCGACGTTTCGGGCAAAAGCCCTTCATCAGGAAAGCCTTCATCAGAAAACTGCTGTGCTTTTCCAGCACCACTCTAATCCAGATCCTAGATAGCAAATGCCTACGATTATAAGCAAAGTAAGTAATCAGGCTATTTTAAAGAGAGGGGAGTCTCCAATTCTGGCAGTCATCTCATCCTGGTCAAAATTGTCATACTCCTTACTCTGAAACATTCTCCCATACCCATGCCTGGCTTCTCCTCTGCCACTTCTCACAATCTCTCTTTTTGAAGTTTTGTCTTCACTTGCCATGCTTTTTCTCCCACTTTCTGCTGATGGCCTCTGAAACACTGGAACATACCAACGTTTCAACATTTTGTTTGGAATCACTTTCAAACACGGAATGTGGGAAAAAAAACACAAACCATTTACCATCAGTTGCTTATGCCTCAACCTCCGGAATTCTTTCCACTGTAGCTCACCACTTCAAATTCCGGATTTAACTCCTTAAACTCCTTAAAACCCACTGCTTTGGTCATGTTTTGATCATCTGCCCTAATATCATCTCATGTGGTTTAGTGCCATAATTGAATCAGTTAGTGCAATAGTGAATATGGTAATAGTGAATTAACCAATGGTAAGTGAATTCATGGTTATTGAGTTGTTGACGGTTAGTAGGTGTGGAAGAATTGACCAAAATTGATGCAAAACTGTGTAGAAGCCATGTTTGTCACAAAGCAATGTTTGCAGTAGGATTTCTAGCCTGTTAGTGCAGTCTGAGGCCTAACTGAGGAATTCTATTTTGATAAGCCTAACCTTGTAGCTGCAAGATGTCTCAGCTCCTCAGAGCCATTAGTTCTGTCCCAGAGAATGATGAATGGTTTCTCTCTGTCCCCTATCGGTCATTCTAGCCCAGCTGAACCAGCAGTATAAGGTAACATTCAGTTTTGTAGACATTAAGAAGTGTAGGTCTAGACAATGTATGGGAACCTTAACAACCCCTAGATTGCATAATTAATGGGCAGTGGGCTTGTATTTTACTATATAACTTGGAACATTCTATATTTCATTGGAATTGCATCGGGCTTTGTTCTGAATGAAGATGTAATTCCCCATGACCAAGGAATAAAGCTAGTTGATTGTTCAAGGTCTCCTCTCCTGACTATTTTGTTTTAAAAGATTTGTCATACGATTTATTTCCCCAAAAGTAGGTATTTCATGACTACCTGAATGCTACTTTAATTTCTCTGCCCAACATCCCCGCCCATTCGAACCTATCTCTGTCTGAATTTGACTGCACTCTGTGCTTTCAAAGCCAACTTTGACTTTGTAATAAAGCCTGCAGAGACGGGTGGTGATGTTGGTGACTGGCCTCTTCATTGCAGAGGTCATTCTCAGACCTCTCCTCGTATCTTTCCCAGAGCATTATGCCACCATGGAAGATCAGGCTGTTGTGTCCACAACAGTCACTATACTCATTTCATCAGGTGATCTTCAGCCGACAGCCGACAGCCTCCCACATCATAGCCCACCAATCGCACAAGGCCAACTTCTACCTCCTTCCCAAAATCCACAAACAGGACTGCCCATTGTTTCTGCCTGCTCCTGTCCCACAGAATCTTCTCTTCCTACCATGACTAGGTTTTTGTCTCCTCTTGTCGAGTTCTTTCCCACTTACATTCAATATTCCTCTGAATATTCCTTTATGTCAGTTTCAGAATGGCTAGTCCACAGGCTCCAGCTCCTCCTCTTCACCATGGATATGCAATCCTTTTAGACATCCATCTCCCATCAGGATATTCTCTGCTTCTTCCTGAAAAAAGGCCTGAACTGTCCCCATTCACCACCATCCTCCTCTGGCTGACCGAGCTCTTCCTCACTCTGAATAACTTCTCCTTTAACTCCTCTCACTTTCTTCAGATCAAAGGCCATGGTACCTTCGTGAGACCCAGTTATGCCTGTCACTTTGGTAAAAACAAGGACTGCAGATGCTGGAAACCAGAGTCTAGATTAGAGTGGTGCTGGAAAAGCACAGCAGTTCAGGCAGCATCCGAGGAGCAGGACAATCTACGTTTCGGGCAAAAGCTCTTCATCAGGAATAGAGGCAGAGTACATGAAGGGTGGAGAGATAAATGAGAGGAGGGTGGGGATGGAGAGAAAGTAGCATAGAGTACAATAGGTGAGTGGGGGTGGGGATGAAGGTGATAGGTCAGAAAGGAGAGTGGAGTGGATAGGTGGAAAGGAAGATAGGCAGGTAGGACAAGTCATGGGGACAGTGCTGTCCTGGAAGTTTGGAACTGGGGTGAGATGGGGGAAGGGGAAATGAGGAAACTGGCGGAGTCCACATTGATGACCTGGGGTTGAAGTGTTCCGAGGTGGAAGATGAGGTGTTCTTTGTCCAAGCGTCGGGTGGTGAGGGAACGGCGGTGAAGGAGACCCAGGACCTCCATGTCATTGGACGCTGCCTGAACTGCTGTGCTTTTCCAGCACCACTCTAATCTAGAATCATGCCTGTCACTTTGTTGGGTACGTGGAACATGCCTTACTCCAGTCCTACTCCAGCCCCGACCCACAACTTTTTCTCCAGTACATTGATGACATCAGTGCTGCTTCCCTCTATCATCCGGAACTGGAAAAATTTATTGATTTTGCTTCCAATTTCCACCCAGCTCTCACCTTCACCTGGTCCATCTCTAACTCCTCCCTCTTTTTTCTTGATATCTCTGATTCCATTTCTGGGGATCAGCTGGCCACCTTTACATATCCTTTACAAACCTATCAATGCCCACAGGTAACCAGACTTTAAATCGTATTGCCCCAGTTTCACAATCTCCATTGCATCCATTCAAATTACCACTTTCTACAATGGGACCTCGGAAATGTCCACCCTGGACAGGGAGAGCCTTTTTCCAAGTACAGGGATGGCCAACATGAGGGGACACAACTTTAAAGTGAGGGGAGATAGGTATAAGACAGATGTCAGAGGTAGTTTCTTTACTCAGAGAGTAGTAAGGGTATGGAATGCTTTGCCTGCAACGGTAGTAGATTCGCCAAGTTTAAGTGCATTTAAGTTGTCATTGGACAGGCATATGGACGTACATGGAATAGTGTAGGAGGGATGGGTTTCAGATTAGTATGACAGGGCGGCGCAACATCGAGGGCTGAAAGGCCTGTATTGCGCTGTAATGTTCTATGTTCCTCAACTGAGGATTCCCTGTGCAACTGACTGGGCCTCAACTGTGTCTGACCCATGTTTCACACTTCTGCCCTCACCTTTTCTCTTCCCTCCCACAATGCCGTTTCTGCCACCTCCAGCGGATGCCATCTCCAGACACATATTCTCCTCCCCTCCCTTGTCAACATTCCACGGAGACATTCCCTCTGAGACACAATGGTCCACTCCTCCTCCACTCCTCACACTTCCCCAAACACCCACTGCTCCTTCTCCTGCAGTCGCAGAAGGTGCAACAGCTGCCCATTTACTACCCCCCTTCTCACTATTCAAGGCCAGAGACGCACCTTCCGGTTGAAGCAGCGATTTATGTAGACTTCATTCAATCTAGTATACTGTGTTCGCTGCTCACAATGTGATCTCCTTTACACTAGGGAGAAGTAACACGAACTGGGTGACCACGTCATGAATCACCTATGTTCTGTCTGCAAAGATGATCTTGACCTTTTGATTGCCTTCCACTTCAATAGATCAGTGTTCCATTGCTAATGTTTGTCTCGGGCCTGCTGCAGCTTCCCTGCGAATCTCAGTAGAAGCAAAAGAACAGCATCTCATTATCCTCTTAGAGACTCTGCTGCCTGCAGGATTCAATATTGAGCTCAATAGTTTCAGCACCTGAGCACCTTCTCCTATATCATTCCCCTACCTTTACACAGCCAATTCTGGGCGACACAGTGGTTAGTGCAGCCTTGCAATGCTAGGGACCTGGGTTTGATTCCACTCTTGAGTGGCTGTATGTACCTAGAGTTTGCACATTAGAACATAGAACATTACAGCGCAGTACAGGCCCTTCAGCCCTCAATGTTGCGTCAACCTGTGGAACCAATCTGAAGCCCATCTAACCTACACTACTCCATTTTCATCCATATACCTATCCAATGACCATTTAAATGCCCTTAAAGTTGGTGGGTCTACTACTGTTGCAGGTAGAGCATTCCACACCCTTATTACTCTCTGAGTAAAGGAACTATCTCTGACATCTGTCCTATATCTATCACCCCTCAATTTAAAGCTATGTCCCCTCATGCTAGCCATCACCATCCGAGGAAAAAGGCTCTCACTGTCCACCTTTTCTAACACTCTGATTATCTTGTATGTCTCAATTAAGTCACCTCTCAACCTTCTTCTCTCTAATGAAAACAACCTCAAGTCCCTCAGCCTTTCCTCATAAAGACCTTCCCTCCACACCAGGCAACATCCTAGTAAATCTCCTCTGAACCCTTTCCAAAGCTTCCAGATTCTTCCTATAATATGGTGGCCAGAACTGTATACAATACTTCAAATACGGCTGCACCAGAGTTTTGTACAGCTGCAGCATGACCTCGAGGTGCTGAGACTCAATCTCTCTACCAATAAAAGCTAATACATCATATGCCTTTATAACAACCCTATTAGGAGAAAGTGAGGTCTGCAGATGCTGGAGATCAGAGATGGAAATGTGTTGCTGGAAAAGCGCAGCAGGTCAGGCAGCATCTAGGGAACAGGAGAATCGACGTTTCGGGCATTAGCCCTTCTTCGGGCATTAGCCATTCCTGAAGAAGGGCTAATGCCCGAAACGTCGATTCTCCTGTTCCCTAGATGCTGCCTGACCTGCTGCGCTTTTCCAGCAACACATTTCCATAACAACCCTATTAACCTGGGTAGCAACTTTCAGGCAACTATGTACATGGACACTGAGATCTCTCTGCTCATCTACACTACCAAGTTTCTTATCATTAGCTTTACTCTTTATTCCTGTTGCTCCTTCCGAATTGAATCATGTCACATTTTTCCACATTAAACTCCATTTGCCATATCTCAGCCCAGCTCTGTAGCTTATCTCTGTCCCTCTGTAACCTACAACATCCTTCAGCACTATCCACAACTCCACCGAGCTTACTGTCAGCCACAAATTTACTAACCCATCCTTCTATGCCCTCATCCAGGTCATTTATAAAAATGACAAACAGCAGTGGCCCCAAAACAGATCCTTGCAGTATACCACTAGTAACTGAGCTCCAGGATGAACATTTCCCATCAACCACCACCCTCTGTCTTCTTTCAGCTAGCTAATTTCTGATCTAAACCACTAAATCACCCTCAATCCCATGCATCTGTATTTTCTGCAATAGCCTACCATGGGAAACCTTATCAAATGCCTTACTGAAATCCATATACACCACAGCGACTGCTTTACCCTCATCCACCTGTTTGGTCACCTTCTCAAAGACCTACCCTTCACAAAACCATGTTGACTATCCCCAATCAATTTATTCCTTTCTAGATGATTATAAATCCTATCCCTTATACCCTTTTCTAACACTTTATCCACAACTGAAGTAAAGCTCACTGGTCTATAATTACCAGGGTTGTTTCTACTCCCCTTCTTGAACAAGGCGACATTTGCTATCCTCCAGTCTTCTGAGGAAATTGATGCTCTCCACGCTAAGTTCTGTTGATGTAGATGCATGAGTGTACTCCTCCTTTCTTTCTGAAGTCAACGATCAGCTCTTTAGTTTTGTGGATTAGCCATGGCAAATGCAGGGATAGGGTCTGGGTCAGATGTGCTTCAGAGAGTTAGTATGGATTCAATGGGCTGAATGACCTTCTTTCACATTGTAGGGATTCAAATAACCCATTTTCACCCACTAGTGGGCCCCATTAGCAGCTTTTTTTCTATCGCACAGACTCATTGTTGTGCATTGCTTTATCTGTCCCACACTGCTTTCTCTCTCTCTCTCTGGGCTTTAACTCTACCTATCGTCAAATACTTTCTATCCAGAATAGATGTGGGCATGCCAGTGCTAGACTAGAGCGACAAAGTTAAAAATCACACAACACCAGGTTATAGCCCAAAAGGTATATTTGGAACCACTAGCTTTCAGGGTGCTGCTCCCTAATCATGTGGCTGTAGGACAGGATCATAAGACACAAATTTATAGCAAAAGATTACAGTGTCATGCAACTGAAATTATATATTGAACAAACCTAGATTGCTATTAAGTCTTTCATCTTTTAGAATGGGTTGCAGCTTTCGGTTATTAATATGTAAATCTCAGAACTTCTTTTAAGTCACCTTCTTGAAATAACTTATGGTTTTATTTTACAAAGGCGACATCTCAGCTCAGACAATATATTAAAGATGTGATGGTAGAGTCTGTCTGTATCCTAATCTTGAGTCAGACTGGAATTTATAGAATATTATATGTATTGACTGCCTGCAGATTGTGTGCTTTTTGAGCAAAATAAAATGTATCTGCTAATATCATTCTGCAAATGGAAATTCACCCCGTGTGTGTGCATGCATGAGAGTGTGTGTGTGAGAGAGCACATGAGTGTGTGTTTTTGCGAGTGCGTGCTTAGTAAAGTGTGTGTGTGTGTGATGGGGCACACATCTGTTAGAGGGTGTGAGTGTATGAGAGAGAGCATGTGCATAAGAGAGGGTGTGTGTGTGTGTGAAAGAGAGAGTGTACAGTGTAATGGAGTCACCCGTAGTGTGACATGAACCCAAGGTCCCGGTTGAGGCCATCCTCATGGGTTCCAAACTTGGATAAGTTAGCCACGTTTGGAACCCATGATAACCTCAGCCGGGACTTTCACTCTCACACATACACATACACCCATTCTTACAAACTCACACACTCATGCAGACCCTCTCTCATACACACACTTTCTTGTACATACACATATAAACCCCCCCACACTCACACCCATGCACACACCCTCTCACAGGCTTATACTCCATCACAGTCTCACACACAGATTTAACCAAGCATGCACACGCAAACACATACTTTCTTATGGGCACTCACAGTCATGCACTCGCACTCACTCATATGCACACACACACACACCCTCTCTCTCTCTCTCTCTCATGGACATGTACACATATAATTCTATGGAGTGAATTTGCTTTTGCAGAATTATATTTGCAGATACATTCTACTTTGCTCAAAGGATGTGGTGCTGGAAAAGCACAGTCGGTCAGACAGCATCCGAGGAGCAGGAGAGTCAACGTTTCGCGCTTAAGTTCTTCATCAGGAATGAGGGCAGTCAATCCATGTAATATTTTATAAAATTCCTACTTTGGAAATAGAACCAGTCTAACTCAAGATTGGGATACAGAGAGACTCTAACCTCACACCTTTAATGCATTATCTGAGCTGAGACGTCATCGTTTTTTAATAAAACCTTAAGTTATCTCAAGAATGTCACTTGAAAGAAGTTCTGGGGTTTACATATTAATGAATCGAAAACCTGCAACCCATTCTGAAAGAAGAAGCACTTAACAGCAATCTAGGTTTGTTCAATATATTTCAGTTGCATGACACTTTTCATCCTTTGCTATAAACCCTGTGTCTTATGATCCTGCTGTACAGCTACATGATGAAGGAGCGTCGCTCCGAAAGCTGGTGTTCCCAAATAAACCTGTTGGACTATAACCTGGTGTTGTGTGATTTTTTTTAACTTTGTCCACAATAAATAGCAGCCTTTTCCTGGATACAATTTGTTTTGAAGGAGAGTCATATTGAACCTCAAACATTAACTCTGTTATCTCTCTCTCTACACATGCTGCCTGACCTGCTGAACTTCTGTACACTTGTTTTAATTCATAGACACCTATTGGTAAATAGTTAGTGTTTATCCATTGGTCAGTCAGTTGGTTTATGTTAGTTAGTGACTGAACAATAATTAGTCACTCAGATGCTACAACCGTTTACCTTTAAACAATTTTGGCGGGATCATGAGCAGAGACACCACGCAGTTATCCCTGAGCTAATTGGCTGCTCGGCAACGAATGGGGCCTGCGGAGTGGCTGGTAGACGGCCAATGGGGGCCCGAGCTGTCTGCGCAGTGACCAATGTGAGCCCGGGGTGGCTGCGCCGCGGCCACTGGATTGGATGCGCGACAACCGGCGACACCGGATTGGCTGCAAGACAACCTATGGGAGCCCGGGTGGGGCTGCGCGGTGGCCAACTGGATTCGAGATCGGATGTGCAATGGCCAATGAGTGCGCGGGTCTACTGCGCCCTCGCTGATATAAGAGGCGGCGTCACGTGGCTGAGGGCCTCAGTCGGCGGCAGGACAGAGAGATGGTAAGGTGCGGGCGAGAGTGGCGCTTGAGGCGGCGGTGTGGGGGGAGAGAGAGCCGCGTGAGGGCCACTGGGCCCGGCCCCGGGTGTAGAATCCCAGCCCCGGAGCTGGATTCCCAGCCTCCTCCTCCTGGGTCCCCCCGGGGTCCTGGCCACATGGCGGGTAGGCCGCGGGTCCCCCTGAGGCTGAGCTGTGTGGAGGGAGTTTGCCCTCCCCCGGTTAAGGACAGATATAATGACACTGGAGACCGTCCAGGGAAGGTTCCAGCCGCCTAGCACCAGGTTTGCAGAGACGCCTGTTTGCAGGTTGGGCCTGTACTCACTGGAGTTTAAAAGAATGGGGGGTTCTTGGGGGAATTATACCAAGGGCTGCAGGTGCTGGAAATCTTAAATAAAAACAGATTTCTGGAGAGATTCAGCAGGCCTGGTAACATCTGTGGAAGCAAGTGGCAGAGGGGACCTGAGGCAACATTTCAAATCCAATGGCTCTCCTTCAGATTAAGTAACTTGATTGGGTCAATTCCCTTGTAGGGGAATCTGGGACCAAAGCTTATAATCCTATGAATAATTTAAGACTGAAGTGTGCACTTTCCTTTGTTAATCTTAAAATTCCTTGCTGTAGAATCTGAGTTATAAGAATAGAGTTGAGATATGAAATGAATTGGGGGAGGATGTTATGGGGAAAATGAAGTTCCTGATTATCAGGAGCAAATTACTGCAGATGCTGGGATTGTACTCATTTCATTTTAAAAGAATGAGAAGTACAGTATTCTTAAGGGAGTTAAACAGGACTCTGGATGCTGGCAATCTAGAAGGAAAACATTGCTGGAGAAACCCAGCAGGCCTAGTAGCATCTGTGGAGCAAGTGAGACGGAAGTGCGGATGCTAGAAATCAAACAGCAGATTCAGAGGTCAATGGGTCAGGAATCATCTAATGAGTCATTGATTTGCATCATTAGCTTGCTGAGAAAGTGAGGGCTGCAGATGCTGGAGATCAGAGCTAAAAATGTGTTGCTGGAAAGCGCAGCAGGTCAGGCAGCATCCAAGGAACAGGAGAATCGACATTTCGGGCATAAGGCGGAACACGCACACTGGGTGAATTTCCATTTGCAGAATGATTCAGTGACGTAATTCTGCTTCTGTCTTAGTCTAAACCATGTTGTATATGTCTAAGTGTTGAATGGGGATAATGAAAAGTCAGTTTTACTCTATCTAGCCAGCATTTTTTTCATTTGTCAAGGCATGAATGCAATAGCAAGCAGGTTATGATATAGCTATATACGTTGGGTCACAGCTAGAGTACTCTGTGATTCTAGTCGCTACATTATAGGAAGGATGTCATTGACTAGAGAAGCCACAAAAAGGATTCACTAGATTGTTGCTTGGGCTGGAGTTTGTTTTTGCTTGAAGCTGAGAAGATTGAGGTGCTTCTGATTCAGATGTAGAAAGCCAGGAGGTCATAGAGAGAAATGTTCCTCTTAACGGGGTCAGTAATCAGGGGCTGCAGATATTGAGGGAATTTCTTGAATAACAATTTGACAAGCGTTGTTTCTGGCACTGCATGGAAGGGTGTTGAAGATGGGAATGCTCAAGTGTTTTCAGTTAGATCAGTATAGTGTACAAGACTGTGGGGCTGGTGCTGGAGGGTGGGATAAGTATGTGTTGGAAGGGTTCCGTTGGACGTTGGCAGCTTATTTGTAGGTTTTGTTGAGGTGGGGAGAGGCAGTCATTTGCAAAAAATGGTCAAGGGTGATGATGCAAGAAGACAGGACGAATTGAAGAAACGTCAATGTAATGTGTCAATGGAAGTATGACTGAGATGGAATTATCCCCAAACTCTGCATTTAAAAATATGTAGGAACAAATGGATGGACTTGCATTGTTGAAGTCTTGAATTCAGAAGAATGTGAAGTATCTAATGGGGAAAGGAGAGATTGCCCGTTGAGATTATGTAGAGCTGTTTCTTGGAGGGATATGGGGACAGAATGGGTAGTGTGTTGAGGTGGGTAGAAAATTGGTTAGCCGACAGGAAACTAAGTGGGTCTTTTTCTGAATAGCAGGCAGTAATTATTGGGGTAATGTGCTATGAAATTGCCACACTCAACCTTACCTGTATAAAACTCACCTGGTAACTTAAAAAACCCTTAGTGAAAGCCATTGATTTGACAGTACCTCAGGGGTTGCACCATCAATGCTTTGAGGCATTACAAAGAATTTGCTGTGGGTATTCTATGAACTGTCACATGTTCTCTTGTCAGGTTCTGTTACACATGTTGTTCGAGCATGCCGCTGGCTATGCTTTGCTGGCGATTAAAGAAGTGGAGGAGGTCGGCTTGCTCCTTCCTCAGGTGAGCATGTGGGGACAGGTGCAATTTCCCTGTTTTGTGCGGTTATTTTTTTCAATTTGGTTAGTCGTAGTCATAGTAGATGGAAACAGACCCTTTAGTCCAGCCAATCCATGCTGACAGTAATTCCAAACCAAAGTAGTTCCACTTGCACGCACTTGGCCTAAATCCCTCCGAATATTTGTTGTTCATGTACTTATCCAAATGTCTCTTAAACTTCCTCTGGAAGTCCATTCTGCACGCAAAACAGTAAAAAAAAAAAAAAAATTTAAAAGTTGCGGCTTTTTCCTCTCACCTTAAAAATATGCCCCCCCCCCCCCCCTCAACAACTGGACTCCAGAAGAATTATAACCTCAACATAACACTCCAACTCCTATCCTCAATGGTCTGAGCAATAAAGGCAAGTGTGCTACACGCTTAGAACATAGAAGAATACAGCGCAGTACAGGCCCTTTGGCCCTCGATGTTGCGCCGATCCAAGCCCACCTAACCTATACTAACCCACTATCCTCCATATACCTATCCAATGCCCGCTTAAATGCCCATAAAGAGGGAGAGTCCACCACTGCTACTGGCAGGGCATTCCATGAACTTACGACTCGCTGAGTGAAGAACCTACCCCTAACTTCAGTCCTATATCTACCCCCCCTTAATTTAAAGCTATGCCCCCTTGTAATACCCGACTCCATACGCGGGAAAAGGTTCACACTGTCAACCCTATCTAACCCCCTAATCATCTTGTACACCTCAATCAAGTCACCCCTAAACCTTCTTTTCTCTAATGAAAACAGCCCCAAGTGTCTCAGTCTTTCCTCATACGATCTTCCTTCCATACCAGGCAACATCCTGGTAAACCTCCTCTGCACCCGTTCCAGTGCCTCCACATCCAGGGCTTGCTTAACTGCCCTGTCTATGTGATGCAAACTTACAAGAACTATGTACTTATCCCATAGGTCTCTGTTCTACAACTCTCCCCAAGGCCCAGCTTCTAATTGTATGAGTCATGGAGATGTACAGCATGGAAGCACACTTCGATCCAACCTGTCCATGCCGACCAGATATCCCAACCCAATCTTGTCCCACCTGCCAGCACCCAGCCCATATCCCTCCCAACCCTTCCTATTCATCTACCCATCCAAATGCCTCTTAAATGTTGCAATTGTACCAGCCTCCACCACATCCTCTGGTAGCTCATTCCATACACGTACCACCCTCTGCGTGAAAACGTTGCCCCATAGGTGTGTCTCATATCTTTCCTCTCTCACCCTAAACCTAGGCCCTCTAGTTCTGGACTCCCTGACCTGCCCTTGTTTATTTTTACCATAAAGCAATCCCTCATTTATCCAAATTAAAATCTTGTCAATCGGTCCATTGAGCCAATTGATCAAGTCCTCTTTGTAATCTTCGATGACCTCCTTTACTGTCCACTATACCACCAACATTAGTCTCATCGATAAACTGAATATCGATGAGACCAATGTCTTAATGTTGCTAAAGTCCAAACAGACAATGTCAGCTGCTTTGCCCTTAATTATTTTGATCGCTTGCTCAGAAAACTCAATCACTTTTGAGACACAATTCCCTTCGCACAAAATCTTGCTGACTATCCCCAGTCATTCTTGTCAAATAGCCAGGTATGGTACCTGTGCAGCACTTGTTAATACAAGATTGTCAGTCCAGATTGTACCTGCTAGAGTCTGGGCCCTCAAATTTTCTCTCTTGCTACTGGAACTTCATGGCACCTTGCTTTTGAACAAAAATACTGGCAGTTTTGTACTGATCAAGTTTGAAGGAAACCATGTTTTTGGCTAATAGATGCTGGTTGGATGTTTAGTCTAGTAATACCTTGGCTCAGCAGGCCAGAACAATACAATTGCTGCCCACTGATCATCCGATAAATCTATCTGCTGTCTGTATTGATGGATGATTGAGAGCTGGTTAGTGTTTGGCGATCAGGTTGGCTGTGTGGGAGGGAGAGCAGCATTGTTCTCTGCTGTCGGCTTTCTTGATTGCAATCAGTAATGTTTGAGACAGCTCCCAGGCCAGGTTTGTAGCTGTCATGAGCTAATTGCTGAGCAACTGTCCCTTCCTATTTCAGGTGGTGGAGAGTATGCTGACCATCGGCAAATTCAACAGTATTGTTAAACTAGTGGCATTTTCACCATTTAAATCTGCCCAGAGTGCCCTTGAAAACATGAATGCTGTTTCTGAAGGTGAGTCTGGGAATTTCTGGTTTGGGTGGGATTCTAATGATGGCCATGTGATAACTTACCTAATTGAGTTGCTGTCTCTTCTATGGTCCATGTAGTGGCATATTATATGTAAGTCAGTCCTGTGATGTACTGAGGGGGGAATCATCTCAATCCCTATTTCTTCATGGGAAGTGGGCATTGCTGATAAGGCCAGCATTTATAGCCTGCCCCTAGCTGCCCTTTAAGTTTCTACTCCTAACAAAAATGAGTATAACTAAGGCAACTAGTCTGGACAGTGCACTTGACTGTACCTGAGAATTGGGAGTTGGAGAGTAATGTTACAGGACTGTTGTGTAAAGTAGGAATGAGGGTAGTGTTGAGGTGGGTAGAAAATTGGTTAGCACACAGGAAACAAAGAATGAGTGGGTCATTTTCTGAATAGCAGGCAGTGGTTCTTGGGGTACTGCAAACATTGGTATTAGGACCTTAGCTGTTCACAACATCTGTGTGGAAGAGTGAGCTGTGAGTAGGGTGCAGAGATATTGAGTGATTTCTCACAGGCTGAATGAGTGGTTGAGTGAAAATGAAAAAAAAATTGTCCAATGTCTTGTATTGACCACGTCTTGGTTAACTTTTTCTGTACCCTGTCCGCAGAATTCCAAATGTGCCCTAACTAACTGTGCGCTATTTTGAAGGTTTACCAAGTTGATTCCTGATCTTAGGAGAGATTGACTCAGGATTGCATTTTAGATTAGATTCCCTACAGTGTGGAAGCAGGCCCTTCGGCCCAACAAGTCCACACCGACCCTCCAAAGAGAAACTCACCCAGACCAATTCCCCTACATTCACCCCTGACTAACGGACCTAACACTATGGGCAATTTAGCATGGCCAATTCACCTGACCTGCGCATCTTTGGAACCCACTGCAGTATGTGGTTAAAGCTGAAATATTGGTAGGTGTAGCGTTTGTGGCTAAAGGGATATGGAGGGTGAGAACGGACAGGAGTAGGATGTTTGAGTTCAATCAACCATGGTCCTATTTAATGGTGAAACAGGCTCCAGGGATTGAATGGCCTACTCTCTGCTTTATGTCCTCTGACAGTTTAAGGGACTTGGAGAATTCTGTTGTGCAAGGTTGGTGTATCTGTCAACTGAGCCTGTTATGAAGTGAGTTAACTGAGCTGACTGGCTGTTTCCTAGGTATTGTACACGAGGATCTGAGGCTCCTGCTGGAGACAAACATGCCTGATTCCAGCAAGAAGAGGAAGGTGATCCTGGGGGTGGCAGATCCAAAACTCGCAGCAGCCATTCAGGAGGAGATGGGCATCCACTGTCAAACTGGAGAAGTGGTAGCAGAAATCCTCCGAGGTAAGGATGGGATTGGTGAAGGGACTGAGTCAGTGTTGAGCTAAAAGTAGGATTCTCACGGTGATTGGGTGTGGGTTACAGAGGATTCTGCTTGGAGTGTGGTCTGCCTACGCTGCTATTTGAGATTTCAGTATAACATCTCTCACATGTTCTTGCACCATATCCTTCCTTTCTAGAGTTCTGTTGTAAATGTCTATTTTTTTTTTGCTTCCTCCTGAAGGGGTGTTTTATTTTCTGTTTTAGGGGTGCGGCTTCATTTCCACTCCCTGGTGCAGGGTCTGTCTGCACCGTCTGCTGCGAAAGCCCAGCTGGGACTGGGCCACAGCTACTCTCGGGCCAAGGTGAAGTTTAATGTGAACCGTGTAGACAATATGATCATTCAGTCTATCAGCCTGTTGGACCAGCTGGACAAAGACATCAACACGTTCTCCATGAGAGTCAGGTAAGTGGACACCTGGATGGCTTGACCTTTTAACTAAAGGCATCAGTGTCCCCAAAGTTTGGTGCTGGCACTGTTGCTTTTTAGATACAAGATTGATCAGCACATTGGTATTATCAAAATGCCAAGAAATTATAGCTAATGTGGCGTAACATTGGTGTGCGGCTGGAGAAATTAAACATTATATGACAAATATTTTAAACTCTTCAGCGGCTCTTGGATTGGGCCATGTCTGTATCCTGCTAGCCTCCTTTGTCTTACCGCAGACAGTACTCTCTCTCTCTGTGCTGACTGTATAGAAACAGGAGGAAAAGTATAATTCCCTGCTACACCACAGCCATGCTTCTTCTGTGGCTCACGTTGTATTGTTGACAGGGAGACACCACCAAACCTGTTAACCAAGTCATTTAGAGAGGTTGTGAATTGATGACGAGGGCTTGACTTATTTGACCACCAGGTGACCTGTTAACTTTCCTGGGTTATCTCAGTAGCACCTGTGACCTGTGTTCCTTTCTCTCCACAGAGAGTGGTATGGATACCACTTCCCAGAGCTCATCAAGATAGTTACAGACAATTATACTTACTGTCGACTGACCAAGTTAATTGGGAATCGTAAGGAGCTCTCTCAGGAGAGCCTGGAGGCCCTGGAGGAGATTGTAATGGACAGTGCCAAAGCCCAGGCCATCCTCGATGCAGCACGCAGCTCTATGGGTCAGTTATGCATTGTTGTGTTGAATGTCTGTTGCTTCCAGTACCTTCTACCTTTAGCGGTTGCTGGAGTCTTTCTTCAGTCTCATCCTGTGTGCATCCAAGGCAGTTCAGGCATCACCTTGCAGCTGTGTCACTATTAAGAGTTCAAATTGTGTCAGAATTGTGTAACATGCTGTGATGATCTCTCAAATCTGTCAATCCTCTGATTAAACTGTGAGGATGCTCCATGTTCTGAGCATGTTCACTCTGGCCTTGGACAGAATTGTGCTGGTGATATTCTGTGATGCGATTACACCCTAGTACACTCTCCCACCTGCCCGGGGCTGTAAGTATAGGGCTGTAAACAAGAGCAAGTGTAAAACCCTTCTCCCTCAACTGTTCAGAAAAATGTGGTCATTGTCAGAGCTGTGAATGTATTTATTGAGAGTATAAATCATGGGTTAGGCTGCAACTTGCAGTTTGGGTCAGCTCATTGCCAAAAGGTGTAATTGTGCTGAAGAGGGTTACTGGGAGGTAAATCAACATGTTGCCAGAACTGGGCAGAGTACAGCTGAAAAATTATTACGCAGGCTGGGCTTGTGCTCCTTGGAACAAGGTCAGGGCAGGTGTGCATTTAAGGGCAATGTTCCTGGGTAGGGTGGTTGGCAGTTTTCCCACCCAGAATATAGAAAGGCTAATGGAGGCAGAAAGGTGTCTCTGATCTGTACCTCATGCCATCACCTGCAGGAATGTGGAAGGTGAGCTTAGGCTGGGTGGCCTGTTTCTTAGCTAGAACATACCGGATGGGCAGAGTGATCTCTGATCCTGTGAACTGTATGTTCCCACACTATTCCCATATTTCTTTGTGTTCATAGATACAAGATTATAATCATGTCGTGACTTTTAACTCCACAAACTTGGCATGCACAACTATCAGAGCTGGCGAATTCCAATCCTCGTCTCAGTCCTGAATAGCTGGACTTGTATTCCCAGTCCGTCTTCTGGATTACTCTGCTCAGAAATCTGCTCTCAGAATTTACACTGAATCCTCTTGAGCATGTTATATTTTTACTCCTGATTCTTCAAGGCTCTTTTTTAAAAAAAGACACCTGCTCCATCCCTCCTTATAGGATGGTCCCTTCATCTAAGGAATGAGGTTTAGTGAATCTTTTTGCACTCTGTCAAACAATGCTTCCCTAAGGAATATAAAGCAGTGCAGTTCTGTGGTGACCTCAGGAATGTTTATTACGTTATTTAATCTTCACTGTGAAGGGATTTTGGTTAACATGATTTACCTTCCTAATTGTATGTTTTACCTGCATGTTAACAACCTGTGATTTTGTGCAATGTTTTCATAGTGAGTACCCTGCCAGACTTGCTCAAATTTCCTATTGCCATCTAATTTCTGCATCTCTCGCGGTGACAGGTATGGATATCTCCCCAATCGACCTCATTAACATTGAGAGCTTCTCTAACAGAGTGGTCTCTCTGGCTGAATACAGGATGACTCTACAGGAATACCTGCGCTGCAAGATGAGCCAGGTGGCACCCAATCTGGCAGTCCTCATTGGGGACGTGGTAAGTGGTCTCATGTTTTGCCCTATTCTGAAGATCTTGACAGCGGGTAACCACCCATCCTCATCCGGGTGCTATCTTTTCATCTTGCACCGTTTCTGTGCAAGGGCTTGCAGTGAAAGTTACAGTAGTGGGATTTGCACTTACTTTTGTTAATGTCTTCTATCCTTTGGAAAGTGTCTCGGTGTACCGCGTGCCTGCAGTATTAAATCTTGTCAATCATCTGATGAAACATTGAGGATGATCCATGTTCTGAGTGTGTTCACTCTGACCCTGGTCATGAGCCTGTTTGGATGGGATCAGTGAAGTCCATTGTCCCAGTTCTCCCTAGAGTTGGGTATCAATGTGACCGCAGCTAATTCTTTAACCATTCGACTAGCTCCTGCATCACAGCACAATGCACTGCCCCCTCTAACCGGAATCCCTATTTTTCCTGTTTAGGTTAGCTTCTCTGACTATATGAAAGTATTTGTAGTCCTGGCATGGTTCTGTGATTGGGCTGATGGTGTTAGGCTCCAGGGGAGCATTGTCGACATGTGGTAAATGTTAAGTTTGTTCTTGTTCCCTCTTTAGGTGGGTGCCCGTCTCATCTCCCGTGCAGGCAGTCTGACAAATCTGGCTAAGTACCCAGCCTCAACGGTGCAGATCTTGGGTGCAGAGAAAGCTTTGTTCAGGTATATCTGCTGGGTGGCTGTGGTGATGGCAGGTTACTGGATGGCTGTGTTTGATGTGCTGCCAACATGTTTTCAGGCAGTGTGAGATAACCAGCCCCAGCTCTGAGCAGCCCCCACTTTACTTCATGATGCTGCTACTAATGTCTAACCTTTTAAGGGGTGCAGTTTGGATTTGGATCCTTTGCATTAGGTATTTACTTGGTCTTTTATTGCCATCACTTTCATTTTAGTTTGTAACTGATTAACATGGCCAATGTTGCACCTGAACACTGGCACGTGCACTGTTAACCTCTTGTACATTTCAGGATGTGGAGGAGTTAGTGTTGGGCTGGGGTGGACAAAGTTAAAAATCTCTCCCCACCAGGGGTTTTTGGAACGATTAGCTTTTGGAGTACTGTTCCTTACCTGATGAAGGAGCATGAATAAGAACCTGGTGTTGTACGGTTTTTAACCGTGTCGCTGAGGCCAGCTTTTGTGGCCCACCTGAATTTGCCCTTGAGAAATTTGGGTGAGCCACCTCTGGAACTGCTGCAAGGATAATGTATGTTTCCAAGTTGAGTTTATGAATGACTTGCAGGACGTGCTGTTGGAGGAGGCTTGAATAATTATTGCAATGTTCCATGTTGTGTCTCTGGAGAGAGTGAATGTTAATGAAGCCTTTCCAGTCGGCCACTCAGCCCCTCTGGTCTGCTGCATAAGAACATATGGGTTAGGAGGTACAAGAAGCCCTTTGAGTATTCACTGTCTCCATTATAAAGATCACAGCTGATTGGAATTCCACATTCTTTCCTTGCCTCAACAAGAACTTGCCCCATTCCTATTCCTTAGGATTCAAAGCATAGGTTTCCATTGCTTTCAGGAAGAGTTCCACTGTTGGCGATCCTCTCCATTTGTCTGTCTGAAATGGCCTGCTTTTATTGATAAATGGTGCCTGACCTCGAGGCTCTCCCACAAGAAGAAACCCCCAGCCTGTCCACAGGCAAACTGTTGGGGCCAGTCAGGATCCTGTATGTTCAAACCAGCCAATAGTTCCTTTTTTATAAACTCCCAAAAGAAAGCCCAAGCCTGTCCAACTTTTATGTCAGTCCATCCACTCTGGGTGTTTTTTTTCAAAATAAGGTATTCAGTACTGTACAATATTCATGGTTTGGTCTCATCGATGTCCCCTACAGGTGAAGCATAACTTCAACTTCCACATCCATTTTCCCATATTCTCCGTTCACTTTTGAAGGATTAGCTCCTTTTCTGTCTATAGACAATCAAGTTTTCATTCCCTTCTGTTTTCTTGTTAATTTTAGCCATATGTTTTGGTGTTTATCAGTTTCAGTCCATGGTCTCCTGATTTGTGATTATATATTTTTCTTTATAAAGCTCGATGACATGATACATACATAGTGTATCCACCCCTTGGATTTTTTTCTTACTGTAGTGTTTCTATTGTGTATTCCCCATGCTATTTCCTATATACCTTCCTCTTGTACTACATTTTCCTGAGTTATGAGCACTGGACCTCACAAACCAGTGGCCCATGAACCCACTTGAACAGCACCATGTGGGCCATGTTTGTTGATGGATAGGGTGAGCTGACCTAACTACCCTCTTGTCTGGTTCTGTGCAAATTGGGAGGGAATTATGTCCATCTAACTGCTGTTTCCTTCCCTGTCTGACTGCAGAGCTCTAAAAACCAGAGGAAACACTCCCAAGTACGGCCTCATCTTCCACTCGACATTCATCGGCCGAGCGGCTGCAAAAAACAAGGGCAGGATATCCCGTTACCTGGCCAACAAGTGTACAATAGCTTCAAGGATTGACTGCTTCTCAGGTGAGGTCTGCTCTGGGTTCACTGCGGTGTTGCTTCAGCCTTCAAGGTGACTGCAGTGATGTTTGAGAATTTTTCGTCAACCGCATTTCACTGCTGTGAATGTTGACAACGTTTCTCTGAGCAGAGCTAGCTAGATGGAGCCCTGTCTGCTGTTCCAGCTGTAAGGGTGTAAGGTACTGCTTCCTACTTGCATTGTTTGACAGCCCAGCAAAACTGCCAGCTTTTGTTGGTGTCGATATGTTTAGCAGGATAGGCTTGATGGGCTGCAGAACTGTGGTATGATTTTGTAAGTGATGTAGGTAAACCTGGTAATGATCCATCACATTGAGGTGGAGCTGAAGTTAGTAAACCCATTGGGAATCTTTGGGTGAGGGCATGTACTCCTGTCCAAGGCTGTTTGTGAGGCCTTGGTGTCTGCTCCCTGAGACTAGCTGGAGGTGAGCTAATGTATGAATAAAGCTGACTGTTCTCCTGTGGTACAATACATTGACTCTAAATTATTCTATTTCAGAAGTACCCACCAGTGTTTATGGGGGCAAGCTTAGAGACCAGGTTGAAGAGAGGTTGGCGTTCTACGAGACTGGTGAAGCTCCTCGCAAAAACTGTGACGTTATGAGGGAGGCTGTTACTGAGGTGGGTGTGAGGCATGAGATGGGGAGGGAGGGAATGAGGAGTAACAGCAAAACCTGACGGTGACATGGGATTTTCTTCCTTAACAGATGCTGTTGTCTCAGTTGAGGACAGCTCACAATTCCCTGGTTCCTTCTAATGATGCCAGTTTTTTTAATTGATGTTCTGTGTATTAATGTGGTATCTTGGTTATGCATTCAGAATAGCATCACTGTGCTCCTTACTGAGTTCTGATGCAGTTGTCAGCTGGATGGGGCCTGTTGGAGATGATGCAAATTGTAATAAACTGACAGGTACTGTGGAGGGGAAAAAAACTGATTTAATGAGGCTGATCCATGGGAATCCATCCAGTAAATGACAAAGAACAAAGAAAATTTATAGCCCAGGAACAAGCCCTTCAGCCCGCCAAGCCTGAGCCAATCCAAATCTACAGTCTAAACCTGTCAGTCAATTCCTATGCATTTGTATCCCTCTGCTCCCCACCTACTCATGCATCTGTCCAGACACATCTACCGTGCCTGCCTCTACTAGCAACGCGTTCCAAACGCCCACCACATCTGTGTGAAGTACTTGCCGCGTGCATCCCCTTAAACTTTCCACCTCACCTTGAAAGCATGACCTCTCGTTATTGGAATCCTTCACCCTGGGAAAAAACTTGTCTCTATCTGCCTTGTCTATACCCTTCATGATCTTGTGAACCTCAATCCGGTCCCCCTCCATCTCCTTTTTTCTATTGAAAATAAACCTAACCTACTCAACCTCTCTTCATAGCTAGCACCTTCCACACCAGGCAACCTCCTCGTAAACCTTCTCTGCACCCTCTCCAAAGCGTCCACATCCTTTTGGTAATGTGGCACCCAGAACTGTACACAGTATTCTAAATGTTGCCGAACCAATGTCTTGTACAATTTTAACATGACTTGCCAGCTCTTATACTCTATACCCCGTCCAATGAAGGCAAGCCTACTATATGCCTTCTTAGAGAAAAGTGAGGACTGCAGGTGCTGGAGACCAGAGTTGAAAAATGTGGTGCTGGAAAAACACAGCAGGCCAAGCAGCATCTGAGGAGCAGGAGAATCGACGTTTCGGGCACAAGCCCTTCTTCAGGAAAAGGGCTTATGCCCGAAACGTCGATTTACCTGCTCCAAATGCCGCCTTGACCACTCTATCCACCTGTGCAGGAACCTTCAGGGTACAATGGACCTGCACTCCCAGATCTCTCAGACCATCAACTTTTCCCAAGGCACTTCCATTCATTGTATAATTCGCCCTAAAATTAGTCTTGCCTAAATGCATCACCTCACATTTGTCTGGATTGAAAGCCATCTGCCACTTTTCTTCCCAACTCTCCAGTCTATCTGTATCCTCCTGTATTCTCTGGCAGTCCCTTATGCTTTCTGCTACTCCACCAATCTTTGTGTCATCTGCAAACTTACTGATCATACTAACAGTGCCCTCTTCCAGATCATTTATGTATATCACAAACAACAGTGGCCCCAGCACTGATCTCTGTGGAACACCACTGGTCACCTTCCTCCATTTCAAGAAACTCCCTTCGATTACTACTCTCTCCTGTTGCTCAACTTGTTCTTGATCCACCGAGCTAGAACACCCTGCACACCATGTGACTTCACTTTCTCCATTAGTCTATAATGGGGAACCTTATCAAACGCCTTACTAAAGTCCATGTCTATGACATCAACAGCCCTTCCTTCATCTAACAACTTGGTCACTTCCTCGAAGATCTCCCCTGCACAAAGCCATGTTGCCTATCACTGATAACCTCATTCCTTTCCAAATATAAATAGATCCTATCTCTCCCGCAACTTCCCCACCACTGACGTCAGGCTCACTGGTATGTAGTTGCCTGGAATATCCCTACTGCCCTTGTACAGGGGGACAACATGAGCAACCCTCCAGTCCTCCGGCACCTCACCTGTATTTAAGGATGCCATAAAGATAACTGTCAGGGCCCCAGCTATTTCCTCTCTCGCCTCCCTCAGAACCTGGGATATATCCCATCCGGTCCTGGGGATTTGTCCACCTTAATAACCTACTTGTGTCAATGTGGTCCAGACTAATCAAAACTTCTATCTCTAATCTCAATATTCATCATGTTCCTCTCCTCAGTGAACACTGATGCACAGTAATCATTCAGAATCTCACCCATTCTCAGGTTCGGCACACAGCCTTCCTTCATTATCTTTTAGTGGACCAATCCTTTCTTTAGTTACCCGCTTGCTTCTTATATAAGAATAAAATGTTGTGGTTCTGTTCACCGAGCTGGGAATTTGTGTTGCAGACATTTCGTCCCCTGTCTAGGTGACATCCTCAGTGCTTGGGAGCCTCCTGTGAAGCGCTTCTGTGATCTTTTCTCCGGTATTTATAGTGGTTTGAATCTGCCACTTCCGGTTGTCAGTTCCAGCTGTCCG
>NC_057710.1:2831798-2839033 GCF_004010195.1 Chiloscyllium plagiosum
GACATGACCAGCTATCCTTAGTAGCCACACACTCAGATGACAAGCAACATGAGTTCGACTGGGACAACATTACTATTATAAGACAAGCCAAACAAAACAGCCAGGGAATTCCTAGAGGCATGGCACTCATCCACAGATTCAATCAATAAATACATTGACCTGGACCCAATATACCGACCACTGCAGTGGACGGCTGGAACTGACAACCAGAAGCGGCAGATTCAAACCACTACAAATGCCGGAGGAAAGATCACAGAAGCGCTTCACAGGAGGCTCCCAAGCACTCAGGATGTCACCTAGACAGGGGACGAAACATCTGCAACACAAATTCCCAGCTCGGCGAACAGAACCACAACAACGAGCACCCGAGTTACAAATCTTCTCCCAAACTTTGAATAAGAATAAAATGCTTTGGGATTTTTCCTTAATTCTGCTTGCTAAAGCTATTTCATGACCCTTTTTAGCCCGCTTGATTCCTTGTTTAATACTTGTCCTGCTCTTCCGATATTCCTCCAGGGCCCGTTCTGTTCTTATCTGCCTAGACCTTATGTATGCTTCCCTTTTCCTCTTGGCTAGTTGTACAATTTCTCCTGTCATCCACGGTTCACAAATCTTGCCCTTCCTATCCTTTGCCTTCAACGGGACATGCCTATCCTGCACTACCGTTAACCTATCTTTGAAAGCCTCCCACATCTCAAATGTGGACTTTCCTTCAAATAGCTGTGTTCAATCCACATTTCCCAGCTCTTGCCTAATTTTGATATAATTGGCCACTCTCTTTATCTACCAATATTCTAAAACTTGTCACTGTTCCCAAAGCAATCCCCCACCTGTCCTGGCTCGTTCCCCAGTACCAAGTCCAATATGGCCCCTTCCCTCGTCGGGGGTGGCTGGCTCCAATCTCAACAGTGCAGGTAGAATGACTGGCATATGTTTGTAGCAGTTTCCCTTCACATATGAGGTAGCTCTAATTTAAGCAACTTCTGATTCTAGGCCACTGAAGTGGCAGCAAAATTGAAGAGAAAGATGGAAAAGAAAGAGAAGAGGCGAAAGAAGAGGGAGAAGAGAAAGCTGGAGGCCTTGGCTGCTGCAGAAGAAGAGGAGGAGCAGGAGCAGGATGTGGAGCCGGCTGCCAAGAGAGCCAAAGCTGAGAATGAGGTGAGGGAAAATTATCTCTTCAGACTGAATGTCTCTGGGTAACTTTCCCACTCGCTAACACTCCTCTTTGTGCAGGAGAATGCAGACGTCGAGGTGGAGGTGAAGAAAAAGAAGAAGAAGAAGAAAACAGTCAATGAGGAGCTGACGCTTGACAATATGTCGAATGGTGTCCAGGAAACAGTCGTCCCGAAGAAGAGGAAGCAGCTGATGGCTGAGGAGGTAGAGGAGCCGGTGACCCCTGTGTCAGACAAGAAGAAGAAAAAGAAGAAAAACAAACCCGAGTAAGGCAGGGGGGTGCAAAACTATCTGAACCCGTCTGGCAACTAGTTTAACATTGACTTATTTTTATATAAATATTTTATTTTGCTTGTTGAAGTTGTGTTCTGCCTGTTGTGCGTGAAGTGAGACCTGCCATACCAGGGTCTTGATGAGCTTGGATACTCCCTGTTCAATCCAAGATTCCTCCTGTTTGAGGCAGTGCCTTCAATTCAGTGGCTGTGTGCAGGTATTGCTACTTCATACAGCACAGCTTTACCAGGGACTGTGGTATCCATCATAAATGTCCTGATGGGATGGATTCAGTCCTGGCGTTGTGCTGGTCAGCACCAATAGAAAAGCCTCCCCTGTCGGCTGCAGTCAAACTGCCCTTGCTGGCCTCAGATTAAACATCCTCTAGCTGATCTGGTGGAGCAAGGAGTTGGTGAAACAGATTAAAGTTGGAAATTGTATGTGTATATGTATATATGTACAGTTATTAAATTTCAGTACTGCACACTGGATTTGTCATTATGATTTGTCGGCAAGTTACACCAGTCAGCATCTCATACTGAAGGAGAGGCTGTGGGCTTTGAAATTGCTTTTGCTTCAATGTGATGGGGGGTAATGGCCTTCTGCTCCATGAAATAAGATAAACAGGACATTCTGCCCATTTTCTCTACCTGCCTTTCATGTCACTGTCTGCTCACTGCATATTGAAAGGACTAGCAATCTTCACAATCATTCCTCCTGTCTTAAGTAGGAGACCCTATTGTTATAATTCTAGATGGTAAAAGAGCAAGTTGTTTCCCAAATGAAACTTACTTTATTTAGCTTGAAGTTGATTAAGGTAGTTACCTTAACATTTACACACAGTTGCAGATATTCTTTAACAACACAAATTTGCTACAGGAAAGGCTATACAAGACAGTTTAATGCATGCTACTATAGCAAAACAAAGTTTCACCCTCTGGTCTGTTCTTTTACTTTACACTCGATAATTTAACAAAACCTTTTGAGCTCTGATATGGATTTTTCACAATTCTAATGGCCTAAACATTTTCAGTTCTGGAAAACTTTCAATCTCAAGCTTGGAAGCTCCAAAGCTACACCTGCTTCCACTGGGGTGACTGGTTACCCTGAAGCCACATTGAGGTCTCTGCACATTAAACAGTCCAATCTTCCATCCATTCACCCTCCATCATTATCCTGTAGACACTTGATTGACGTCACAAGCTGCATCACAAATTTAGATCACTTCCAAATGCCCTTTACCCTCAGAGGTAACTACAATATATTTATCAATTTGGATTTTTAAATAGTTATGTACATGCCTTTCAATATACCTTGTTTTATAAACACTGCTTCTCTAGTTTGAGATTTCCCTGTAAGCTTAAGATTCCTCACTAGTTTAGAAGGTTATACATTGCTATCCTGTTGCCTTGTATTTTCTCAATGACTTCAAATTCCCTCTCCTGAATCTTAGTCCTTTTTTCAGTTTCAGTTGTGTGATTGAGGAAGTCAACAGACTGTCCATGTGAGTCTTTCTGTTCTGTACATTAAATAGTTTCCTTCCCCAGTAACAGATTTTTTTTTGATACAGGGTGAATCTGAAAATGTTTCAGGCTTAGAAATTTGAAAGAATTGTGAAATAATTCATCCAGGTCCAGTTAAGGTGGAGGGATTCCAACTGCATTTCCAACTAAGGTGTTTTTTTTCCTTGTAGTTATCCTTTATCACTTGACAATTGTTTTCAATATCTGAACCCAACAGTGACAGAATTCCTAGAAGCATGGCATTCCAACAGGAACTATTATCAACAGAGTTAGACCCCATCTACAACCCCCTGAGAAAAACAGGAAATTGTCACCAACACAAACTCAAACATATAAATAGAAAGCAGGAATTATCAGCAGTGCTTCACCTGGAGGCGCACTGAAGATGTGAAGAAGTGTGGAAATGAACCTTCCAGCTCAGCGAGCAAACCTACACCCAGAGTGACAGTGGTGTCTTGTGCTTTTGTTGACATTTAACAAATTAATAATACAGGCTGATGGGCTAGCTGCTTATTGCCAGCTTTAGGGAGATCCTTCTCCAGTAAAGCAGCTCATGCTGCTGCATTAAGGTTAGCAATGACAGCTGCAGTGAACTCTGCTGAGGTTGAGTATCCACCCATATCAGGAGTTCGAATCTAAAGAGGGAAGAAAAAAACAATTATCAGGCTGGAGGTGTCTAGGAATTGGTATACCTGTACTGAGGTGTTACTGTGGAAGCTCACCAGGCCAACTATGGGCCAGTGCATCATCATGGTTAAGTAGATCGGCTGCCAAGTCTGTCAGCTCTCTGCATGTCTAACTTGCCTTTTACTATTTTTACATTTTGCCTATTCTCATGATCCAATGCTGTTTTGTCAGCTGCAACACTTGGGTCCAGTTTAATCCTAATGTACATCAGTTTGCATGCTTTTCTGCTTTTGCTATCTTGAGTCAGTGTCCTCTTGTTTTTGATCCTTTCACCAACAAAGTTATTTTTTCCAGTTTGCTTTGTCTAAGCTCATGATATGTCAAATCTCCTCAACCTTTCTTGGAGAAAGTCCCAGTTTCTCCAGTGTCCATGCAATTAGAACAATTTTGGGCTTTCTTCTGCTCGTCACCAATGAAGAATAATTTGCTGATGCAGTGATAGTTTATGAATACAGACCCTGTCATTTGTATATGGGGAATCCACATGCAAACTGGAGGAAGAACACTTCACCCTCAGCCATTTCAGAGATCTCTGGGACATCCATTAAACAACCCCACTGTAGCTGAACACTTTAACTCCCACTCCACTAAGTACATGCAGGTCTTTGGCCATCGGCAAACCCTAACCACCCAATGGTGCTGGAAGAGCACAGCAGTTCAGGCAGCATAGAGGAGCTTCAGCAAAATCCTGATGAAGGGCTTTTGCCTGAAACGTCGATTTTGCTGAAGCTCCTCGGATGCTGTCTGAACTGCTGTGCTCTTCCAGCACCATTGATCAAAGAATCTGGTTTCCAGCATCTGCAGTCATTGTTTTTACCTAACCACCCAATGCCTGTAGGAGAATGCATCACGTTCCAGCTGGGGACACTTCAACCACAAAGGATTAATCTCGATTTGATCAGTTTCCCCTCTCTACCCTACCCCCCCACTTTATCCCAGTCCCAACCTCCAACTTGGCACTGCCCTCTTGAATAGTCCTACCTTCCTTCCTATCTATCTGTTCCACTCTCACCTTCATCTACATATTCCAGCTACCTTCCTGCCAGCCTCACCCCTTCCCCATTTATCTCTCCACCTCCGATCAAGTCCCACGTTATGCCTGTAACGTTGTTCTGCTCCTTGGATGCTACCTGACCGGCTGCTTTTCCAGCACCACATTCTTTGACTCTGATCTCCAGCATCTGCAGTCCTCATTATCTTAAAGCAGTCAGATCCAATTATGGATTCCTCCCCAAAGCCCATTTTGGAAAGCATGTCCCATGTGTGTGAAATCCTGTCAAAGGCCATGTCTTGGTCCAGCCTGCTAAGGCAGGCTTCCACCATCCCCCTCCCCAACCACCACATATATATACATACACAATTGCATCCGGCCTGGTACAGCACAGCTTTAGTTGGGATTGATCACTAATATTAGAGGAGAAAGTGAGGTCTGCAGATGCTGGAGATCAAAGTTGAAACTTTATTGCTGGAACAGCACAGCAGGTCAGGTGCCAGCCTCACCCCTTCCCCATTTATCTCTCCACCTCCGATGAAGGGCTTATGCCTGTAACGTTGTTCTGCTCCTTGGATGCTGCCTGACCGGCTGCTTTTCCAGCACCACATTCTTTGACTCTGATCTCCAGCATCTGCAGTCCTCATTATCTTAAAGCAGTCAGATCCAATTATGGATTCCTCCCCAAAGCCCATTTTGGAAAGCATGTCCCATGTGTGTGAAATCCTGTCAAAGGCCATGTCTTGGTCCAGCCTGCTGAGGCAGGCTTCCACCATCCCCCTCCCCAACCACCACATATATATACATACACAATTGCATCCTGCCTGGTACAGCACAGCTTTAGTTGGGATTGATCACTAATATTAGAGCACATCTCACCTAGTTGGCAGTAACCTTTGGCAGAATTCTGTTAACCTTCTGCTTGTAGTTGAGGGTGATACATTTCTTCATGGATTCCCCTATGCTACCTGCCAGAAGAATACTGTACACCTCCAGCAGGTCCTGGATTATCAAGTCCCACAGCTGACTACAACTTGTTCAGTAAACTGTCACTTCCAGGAACCTTATTCTTTTCTAAGGATTTGAGGGCCTTCGCTCATCCTGAGATAAGGGCTAGTCCAGTCCCTCCTGCATGCTGTTGTCTAAGACCTCCATGATAGAGTATTGTGAGGCTATGCTGTGTGGACACTCCCCCGATGCTCACCTTCCACCCTACCAACCTTCGCACAAACCAAATCATCTGCTGACATTTCTGCCACCTCCAAAAAAACCCTGTCACCAGGGATATATTTCCCTCCCCACCCCTTTTCGCCTTCCAGCAAAGACCGTTCCCTCCGTGACTACCTGGTCAGGTCCACGCCCCCCTACAAACTACCCTCCCAGCCTGGCACTTTCCCCTGCCACCGCAGGAACTGTAAAACCTGCGCCCTCACCTCTATAAAGGAGCCTTCCATATCCATCAAAGTTTTACCTGCACATCCACCAATATCATTTATTGGATCCGTTGCTCCGAATGCAGTCTCCTCTACAGTGGGGAGACTGGGCGCCTCCTAGCAGAGCGCTTTAGAGAACATCTCCGGGACACCCGCACAATCAACCATAACGCTCGATTCCCTTACCAATTAAGAAAACTGCCCAAGTTTATCCAGACTCTCTTCACCGCTGAAATGCTCCATTTCCTCTGTATGCCCTCAAGTGCAATCACATCCTTCCAATAGCGTGGGGACCAGACCTCGTGCCGTGAAGCCAATTTTGAATCCAACCTTCCAGGTTCCCCTGGATAGCACAAGCTTTAACCCTCCTCATCAGTTACCTTCAAGGAAGGACCAAGTGAAAAGATGGACAATTTAATCAAATTCCTTAGGCATGCTACCTTCTGTTCACTGTCCCTGATCAAACCTTGCCTCTCTAAACGGAGATTAATTTTGTCCATGAATATTTTTGCCAAGAGATTCCCTACCATTGATGTTACTCACTGGTCTATATCTTCAGTCATCTAGCGGAACCACATTAGCTGTCTTCCAGTTCTCCGGTAACTTCTCTGTGGCTAAAGACGATTTAGAAATTTAGGTCTGGGCCCCATAACTTCCTCCCTCATCTCCCACAGCAGCCTGGGATATAACACCCAGACTATCAGGATCTGGTCATGTTTAAAAACCCTCAAAGCCTACAATAACTCGTCACTTCAATCTGCTTAAGAACTTCACAGTCTATCTTTAGGATTGTGCTTGCATCCTCCTTCCCCAGAGTAAAATGGACATGTAGTGCTACCATTTAACATTCTACCAATCCCCTCTGGTTTCACATATACATATCCCCCTTGGTACCTGATGGGCCCGACTCTTTCCCCAGTTATTCTATTTTCCTTGATATATTCGTAAACTCACCTTCAGATTCTCTCTAACCTTGACCTCTAGTATTTTTCCATGTCCCCTCCTTCCAGAAGAAGCATTTCGTTCTCCAGCATTCTAACTGTCAGCATCTTATTCCCCTCCCTCTCCACCACCATCCACCAGTTTCATTTAAACTCTCAAAACCCTACTCCTGAAAGACATTTGCTCGATCCTGTTCATTTGCATTCAGTGTAT
>NC_057710.1:2839533-2844570 GCF_004010195.1 Chiloscyllium plagiosum
AAGAAGCAAAGATCTTTGCCAGCGGCTTAGCAACCTCCTTTCTCGCTTCCTGGGGTAGCCTGGGATAAATCTGGTCTGGCCCTGGGGACTTATCAATCTTAAGTTTGAGTAAAATGCCTTTGGGTTCTCCCTAATCCTCTTGCCAAGCCTTTTTCGTGCCCCCTCCTGGCTCTCCTCAGCCCATTTCTGAGCTCCTTTCTAGTCAGCCTGTAACCCTCTAAAGCTGTGCTAGATCCTTGCTTCTCTCACCTGACATAAGCTGCCTTCTTCCTTTTGACAAGAAGCTCCTCTCTTCTCGTCATCCAAGGCTCCTTAATCTTATCCCTTCTTACCTGTCTCATAGGAACAAATTTGTGCATCACTCGCAACAACTGCTCCTTAAACAGTCTCCACGTGTCTGCTATGCCCTTTCCATGGAACAATTGCTCTCAGGCTGTACCTCCCAACTCCTGTCTGATAGCGTCATAATTTCCTTTTCCCCAATTAAATATCTTCCCTCGGTACCTGCTCCTTTCACTCTCCAAGGCTATGGTAAATGTGAGGCAGTTGTGGTCACTGTCACCAAAGTGTTCTCCCACCGTGAGATCTGACGCCTGTCCTGGCTCATTGCCGAGCACCAAATCCAAAATGGCCTCTCCCCTCATCGGCCTGTCTCCATACTGAGTAAGGAAACCCTCTTGAACACACCTGACAAAAACGGCTCCATCCAAACCATCTGCATTAAGGAGGTTCCAGTCGATATTGGGAAAGTTGAAATCACCCATAACAACAACCCTGCTACTTTTGCATTTTTCCAGAATCTGCCCACCCATGTGGTCTTCAATCTCCCTACTGCTATTAGGGGGTGTGTAGAAAACCCCCAATGCGGTGACTGCTCCCTTGCTGTTCCTAACATCCACCCATACTGACTCGGTAGACAAACCTTCCTCAACAACCTTCGTTTCTGTAGCTGTGATGCACTCTCTGATTAGCAATGCAACACCCCGTCCTCTTTTTCCACCTTCCCTGTCCTTTTTAACCCTGGAGCATCTAGCAACCATTCTTGCCCGTGAAACCCACGTCTCCGTTATGGCCAGAACGTCATAGCCCCAAGTACTGATCCATGCTCTAAGTTCATCACTCTTATTTCTGACACTCCTTGTATTAAAGCAGACACACTTTCACGAAT
Organism: Chiloscyllium plagiosum; assembly: GCF_004010195.1. Classification (NCBI taxonomy): domain Eukaryota; kingdom Metazoa; phylum Chordata; class Chondrichthyes; order Orectolobiformes; family Hemiscylliidae; genus Chiloscyllium; species Chiloscyllium plagiosum. The sequence continues at coordinate 2,840,702 of NC_057710.1, forward strand.
CCCTTTGTTTAATCACGAGAAACCTCCCCGATAGTTTAACTACATCCTGTCATTGCCCCATCTACAACTGACCCCCTCTCAGACATGTGGCTCTAATTCCAACCCTCTGCCAAACTAGTTTAAACCCTCCCGAACCACACAAACAAATCTCCCACCCAGGACATTTGTGCCCCTCCAGTTCAGGTGTAACCCATCCTTCATGTACAGGTCCCACCTTCACCAGAAGGTATCCCAATGGTCTAGGTATCTGAAACCTTCCCTCCGGCACCAGCCTCACAGCCACGTGTTAAGCTGCATTTGCTGACTGTTCCTCACCTCACTATCTTGTGACACTGGCAGCAAACCCGAGGTCACTACTCTACTTGTCCTGCTCTTCAGCTTCCAACCTAACTCTCTGTAGTCACTTTTCAGATCCTCAATCCCTTTCCTGGCTGTAACATTGGTGCCAATATGTACCACGATTTCTGGCTGCTCACCCTCCCCCTTCAGAATCATGTAAACCCAATCAGCGACATCCTGGACCCTGGCACCAGGGAGGCAACGTACCTTCCAGGAGTCCCATTCCTGACCACAAAATCTCCTGTCAGTCTGTCTAACTACTGAGTCCCCTACCACTAGCGCTTTTCTATTCTCCCCCTTTCCCTTCTGAGCCACAATGCGAGGCTCAGTGCCAGAGACCTGACAACTATGGCTTTCCTCTGGTAGGCCATCCCCACCAGCAGCATCCAAAATGGTATACTTATTACTGAGGGGAACGGCCACAGGGGATCCCTGCTCTGACCGTCGGTTCCCTTTCCTCCCCCTGACAGTAACCGAGCTGTCCTTATCCTGTGTCTGGGGAGTGACCACCTCCCTGTAACTCCTCTCAATTTCCCCCTCAGCCTCCCGAATGATACGAAGTTCATCCAGCTCCAGTTCCCTAACTCGGTTTTTGAGGAGCTGGAGTTGGATGCACTTCCCAGTGAGGAATGTGAAGTGTCTCTCACCTGCCACATTCTGCAGGTTCATTAACGACACAAAGACCTGAGACACTGCCCTTCCCTTTTGCAGTCAGTGATTGGCTGATAGATTGCACCATTAGCGTTTCATTGGCCAGAGATCACTTTGGCCCACTCTGGGTTTGGGGAAGAAGCACATGCAGCAGGTGAATACATGGGAAACACAGGACTGCAGATGTAGAGTTGACAAAGTGCTGGAATGTTTTATTTTAGACTGAAACAATTCCCTCAAAAGCAGGATTTTACATGGGTACCCTCCCTGGGGAGGGGGAGCTGGGGTTATGACCCTGTAAATGGCCTGCTGCTGAGTGATGCTCTTAGTTAATCCAGTGTCAATGATTCAGAAGCTCAAAGTCTCAGACTCTCTGGGAGTCAGTCAGCTGATTTGTACATGGCATCTGCTTCCATCATGATTCTCATTAGTTCACACATCGTTTCTCCATCTTGGGATGAGACAAACATCTTAAAAAAAACAGATAAATCCCAACAAAACAAAAGGAAAAGGAGGTAATCTCTAAATCAGGAATAACAGAGAGCAAGAGGGAATGGTGTAGTTATTACTGAACCTGGATATTATGTAAAGCCTCCAATACTGCCCTGTAACTGCTCGCTAAAGCCAGGCAACTGGTCAACAAACACAGAGCATGGATATCAGAGGATGAAACATTAAACACAAAAACTCTGGAGCAGGTCACTGCTTTACACCGAGACGGAGCCATCACTGAGGCTCTGCCAACTCCATCCAGCCAGAAGTGTGGAAATAACCTGGCACTTCAATCCTCAAGGGGAGAAAGAGGACTGGAGGGCCCACTGGGAGTCCCGAGGGGGTCCAATCCAACGGCAGCATCATGTTCAAACTCCCAGCAGGGAGGCGTGGAGCAGGCTAGCGGAGACGAGCAGGGTGCAGGTTATCGATGACACTCTTCAGGAAATCGCTGGTGGTGGAATAACCGCCCATATCTCGGGTCCGAACCTAATGTGGGGCGGGGCCAGGGCAAGGCAGGGCCGGGGCGGGAGAAATCAAAAGGAGAAAATGAAAGTAAAAGCACAAAACAAACTTAAATCAAATCAATAAATGTGGATAAATCAAACAAACAACAGGGGATAAAGAATGGTGCACAGCCTCCCCTCCCAAAGACCCGTTTTCCTGAACATAAACCCACCAGAAAATCCCAACATCCCCATCATCGCCCCACCTCAAAATCCACAATGATGTTGAACTCAAACCCCACACAGTACTTCCCCAACACATCCAGCTGCTACACAAACCCCAGCCCCGTCATAATACCAACCCACCCACCCCCTCCCTCTCACACTTAACCCAACCTTCCTCCTCCCCCAGCCAACCACCCAGCAGTCAATCTCCTCACATACCTTGCCCAGTTTGATGACTTTCCTCACAGCCTCAGAGATCAGGTTGGAGTGAAATTCTAGGCTGTAGTGGAATCAGAGAGTTCAGCCTCGCATCGCTCACAGTTTTCAAACATTTAACAAAATAATGACAGCGAGCACTTCAGGATGGCAACACTACAACCGAGCCACACTAACAGTTGCGGGGCGGGGCGGGGGGGAGGGGAGGGGAGAGCACGCGAGAGAGAGAGAGAGAGCATGAGTGAGTGAGAAAGGTTAGGGGGCAGCATGAAGTGCCCTTGGTCCAACCATCCTTACCCATAAGGTCACAGACTCACTGCTTTCACATGGTAAGGTCACAGCTCCCTCACCCCCCTCAACAAATAAAGAAGATTTGGGTGATAGGTGGCAGCTATTATTTGCCAGTTTGCAGCACTTTGTTTGGTCTAGGTGGGAGAGGGTGCAGGTTGGGAAGGTGCTGTTGAAGGATCTTTGGTGAATTTCTGCAGTACACACACTGCTCACACTGAGTATCTGTGGGAACGTGATTACAGATACAGCAAACAGCCTCCCTTCTGACCTTGTGAAGGGGGGGAGAGGGGGAGGGAGGGAGATGATGTCCCAGGTCTTCAATAGGTGACAGAGGGAGGGGCAGCAAGATAGAGGGAGCTCTGGAACTTACTTCAGGTGCCTCAGCATATTGGCGGAGCTCAGCAACATGGCAGTGGGATTAGCAATGTTCCTACCCATCGCCTGGGAGAACGGGTGGCGGGCTCCCTGAAATCAAACAACAAAGTGAAAGGTTGTGGTCCCACAGTCCGAAAGGAGACAGAGCGAGCCAGCAGCTCGGGGAGAGGGTAAGTACTGCGAGGGACCCAGAAACCTCGAGTGCCTCATGGCTTCTGGAGTTGTTTCCCCCAAAGCCTCACCGTCCCCCCCCTCCCCACCAGTGCTGCTGCCCCAACTGAATGAAGAAACACAAACCATTCCTTTACCGTTTCGAAAACTGCGTACTCAGCACTGAAGCTCTCTCCTGGGACTACCCCAGCTCCTCCAACCAGACCTGCTGCCAGGTTATCAATGATGTTTCCGTAGAGATTCGGCATAACCAGAACATCGTACTGATAGGGATTGGACACCAGCTGTGGGGACAGAGAGTAGACAGTTGGTGCTGGTCTGTCAAGGTAAGGCTCAGAGCTAAGCGCATGCGAAATGTGGCTGATAACAGGATGTATAGGACAGTCAGCTCTGCCTCCCCTCTCCCCAGGCCAGAACCCCAGAACTCCAGTCACAGGCTAACAGCCCCAAATGGTCTCAGGCCACAGGGATCCCGACCCCACCCATCTCCCCTGTGACCCCGATCACATGTGCCTCCCCACATGACCTCCATCCCCACACGTCCCTGTGACCCTGACACCCACGCTCTCCATTACCCTGAATCCCCATGACCCCGACCCCTCCGTGCCCCTGACCCCCCCCCGTGCCTAGACCCGCCTGACCCTGACCCCTCCATGCCCCTGA
>NC_057710.1:2846039-2847609 GCF_004010195.1 Chiloscyllium plagiosum
GGGCGAGGGAGGGGGGGGCGAGTGAGGGGGGGGCGAGGGAGAGGGGGTGACGGTGAGGGAGGGTGAGCTGTGGTCATTAACACTCACATGATGTTGGCCTTATGCACTGCGGTGACCTTCGAGCGACCTTTCTTTGTGGCGTAATCAAAGGCGAATTTGGCGATCCGGCGGGATTTCTCCCTGGTGATGATCTTCAGACACTCGATGACCCCCTGAGCACTCTAACTCCGAAAGAAAAGGGAGAGTGTGGATAGGAGCCGGAGTATGAGGCAGGGACTGGGATGTAGTGATGGGTAAGTGAGGCAGTGAGAGGAGCCAGGGAGTCAGTACTAAAAGCCTCTTTACCTCATATTCCAGTGAGCTGTACTCGCCCTCCGTCTGCTCACGGATGATCACCAGGTCTAAGTTGTTATGCCGTGTCGAGTAACCCGGTAAGCTGTTAACATGGACCACGTTTGCAAACAAATCAAGTTTCTTTCTGGGGACAAACAGGGACAGAATCAGGCTGAAGGGTTGAACGGTCTCTTCTCCAAGCCCAGCATGTGAGCAGCACCAAGCAAACAGCCACTGACTATCACCTTTGTCAGAATGTCCTCCCTAGCCTGCCCCGACTCACCTCTTCAGTCTGTAACCCCAGTCAGACAGCATAGCCAGACACAGAGAGAAGGTCCACAACACCGTCGATGGGTCAGAGCAGAGGCTGCAGTTCAGGTTCAGCCAGGAAGGTGACTGAGTGGCTGCAGCATGCGCTGTAAGGTAGCTCACCGTCCACCTCAATACCAACAACACAGGCAGAAAGAGGGACTAACTCCTACCGGCAGGTTTTAGGGAGCTAGGGCAGGTATTAACAAGCAGATCCTCCAAAGTAGTACTCAGGATTAATCCAGAGCCACATATTACAGTGCTGACCAGAAAAGCAACAGTAAAAGCAAGCAGGTGAAGGTGTGACTGGCCAGGTGGTGAAGCAGGGTCTGAGATTCCTGCAACATTGGAACCAGCTCTAGCAGAGGCCGGACGTTTACAGCTTGGAGAGGTTATAACCAGACAGAGCAGACACCAAACAGCAACTAAAATCAACACAGAAACTTGTGCAGAAACTCAGCAGGTCTGGCAGTATCTGTGCTGAGAGAAACAGTTAACACTGAGACCAATATGACACATGTTGGAAAACATTAAGATTGATAAGCCCCCGGGGCCAGACCAGATTTATCCCAGGCTGCTCTGGAAAGCGAGAAAGGAGGTTGCTAAGCCGCTGGCGAGGATATTTGTCTCCTCACTCTCCACGGGAGTCGTACCAGAGGATTGGAAGGAGGCAAATGTTGTTCCTCTTTTCAAGAAGGGGAATAGGGAAATCCCTGGCAATTACAGACCAGTCAGTCTTATGTCTGTGGTCAGCTACGTTTTGGAAAGAATTATGAGGGATAGGATTTGTGACTATTTGGCAAAGCATAGTGTGATTAAAGGCAGTCAGCATGACTCGGTGAGGGGCAGGTCATGCCTCACAAATCTTATTGAGTTCTTTGAGGAGGTGTCAAGACAGATCAACGAAGGTCGAGCAGTGGATGTGGTG
>NC_057710.1:2847879-2852000 GCF_004010195.1 Chiloscyllium plagiosum
CATAGATCCCTCAAAGTTGCCATCCAAGTGGATAGGGTTGTTAAGAAAGCATATGCTGTTTTGGCTTTCATTAACAGGGGGATCGAGTTTAAGAGCCGTGAGGTTTTGCTACAGCTCTACAAGTCTCTGGTGAGACCACACTTGGAATATTGTGTCCAGTTCTGGTCTCCCCACTATAGGAAAGATACAGAGGCTTTGGAGAGGGTGCAAAGTAGGTTTACCAGGATGCTGCCTGGACTGGAGGGCTTGCCTTATGAAGAAAGGTTAAATAAGCTCGGACTTTTCTCTCTGGAAGGAGGAAGAGAGGTGACCTGATCGAGGTGTACAAGGTAATGAGAGGCATGGACAGAGTCGATAGCCAGAGACTCTTCCCCAGGGCAGAATTGACTAGTACGAGGGGTCATCGTTTTAAGATATTAGGGAAAAGGTATACAGGAGACAGAGGAAGGTTCTTTATGCAGAGAATTGAGAATTTATGGAATGCGTTGCCAGCTGTGGTGGTGGAAGCAGAGTCATTGGGGACATTTAAGCGACTGCTGGACATGCACATGGAGAGCAGTGAGTCGAGGGCTGCGTAGGTTAAGTTATTATATTTTACATTAGGATGAAGTCTCGACACAACATCGTGGGCCTAAGGGCCTGTTCTGTGCTGTACTTTTCTGTGTTCTACCTGCTCAAACCTGAAGGGATTTGGAGAATGATGGTTTAATTCACTGCCACATCTCTCCAGCTGGTATGTGCACTTTGAAAACATTCAGTTCCTCTCCCCAATAGGATTCCAGTTTGAATCTTTCAAGCCTGTTATTTCTATTTTCCTCCTGGTGCTTAACCATAAGGCATTTAACCAAACTCCCTTTCACAGCATGGGGTTGCTGTCAATACAGCTCACCTACTTTCTATTATTTTATTATTCACACTTGCCACTTTTCTGTATCATCAACGCTCCCTTTGTGTATTTACTCTGCACACCCTCACTGCTTGTTCCCACGTACCTCCTTCCCCTTTCATCAATTACGTAAAAAAGACAACTTTTAGTTCCAGTGAAGAGTCATCGTACTTGAAATGTTAACTGTTTTCCCTCCAGTGATGCTGCTGAACCTATTTCATTTATCATGCATGTCTCATTTGATTTCACATCCCCTGTGTCTGCATTACTTCACTTGTATCTCATTGACAACTTCTTCAGCTTGAAAGTGTGTTTTCCACAGAGAATACAGGCAGCTGTAGAGTTTGGCGAGAGCTTAAACTATAGTTTGGCTGTTGGTAAAGATCATTAAAAAAGGTATGGGGAATATTATCTCCAAATGGAGCTATCTGGACCATGCTGGAATTCTGCAAACAAAGTATTTTTCCATGAAATTACAAGAAAATGATTGTTTCATGTTGGAAGCTTCCACCAGGGGACCACAGTGCAGCAAAACTGTTCCTGACATTTCCCAATGGGCAGCAGGGGTTGCATTTTCCATTGAACTGCACGGGTGATTTACACAAATGTGGGGCTTATTTAAGTATTGTTGTGTGGACACACAACTTAAAGAGACACCAAACCACGTGCGAGAACCTTCCAGTTACATCCCAGTTGGAGTATTGCTGATGCGTGGAGCTACAGGTAAAGTTGGGTCCATTTTCATGTAAGTGATCTATTGGCAGAGAGGTTGTGTGAAATATAGGAAGGCAGAAACCAGAGAGGGAGAAATATTAGGGAGGCTAAATGGATAAATTACCAGACCCAGATGAAATGTATCCCAAATCTATGGAAGGAGCTCTGAGCATGATTTGCCAATCCTCTCTGGCTATGGGTGCAGTGTTGGCAGCTGACATTGTCCGCAGGACCACGTAATTACAGGCCATGCAGCGTAACCTCAATCGTGGGCAAACTGGAGGAAAACGGCTGACAGACAGGAAACATTTTACTAATAAAATGGCAGGGATTTAAGGGAACTTTGTGCCTGACTAATTTGAGTGAAATTGTGAAGGGAGGGAGGGTTGATTAGGACAATTTGATGTAATTTTCACAGGCTTTAACAAAATTCTTGTCAAGAACCCACACTTCAGACTGGTCACTGAAGTAAAAACTGATGGGATAAAGTAAGTAGCGATTTGAATCTAAAAAGGTCTGAGGCAGACTGTATCGACTGGATCCCTGTATTTCTGTAACATTCACTGTGATTTACTCACTTCTAACACACACTTGGAATAACATCAACTCATAACCTGTCAGTGGTGGGGGCATTAGAATCATACACTTAACATAACTGGGAAAACATTTAGAAGGGGACTGAGGCAAAATATTCCACCGAGGGCTGCTGGGAGTCTGGAACTCACTACTTGAAAGGGTGAGAGAGGGAGAATCTCTCAACACATTTAACAAACACTTGGATATTCATTTAAACTGCCAAACCCTACAGAGCTACGGATCTAGAGCTGGAAAGTACAATAATGCTTTTTGTTTTGACTAGTATGAACATGGTGAGCTGAATCATCTTCTTTAATGATGTAACTTTGGGTTTTTTTTAAAAACAATATAATTTTTTTCAATAATTCTGCTTATCTCTCTCTCCGCCTCCTCAGCCCATCTAACCCACTTTAATTCTCTGTTAGATCTCTCAAACAAGGGTCATAGAGGAAGTGACAGCAGATTTAGAGAAAGCACATTCTCAATTCTGAAGAGGACAGCTCAGCTCCTACCTCAGCTTCATCTCATAGGATGACAATTCGCCCTTGTATTCCATTGGAGTGTAGATCTTCCCTGTGAAGAGAGAGAGAGAGAGAGAGAGAGAGAGAGAACACAAGCGTGATTAGAAAAGGGGTGAGAGAGGAAAGCAGCAGAAAGTTCAGTCGGAATGCTCTTTGGAGAGTTGGTGCTGACTTACTGGGCTGCAAGGTCTCTTTCTACGCAGTGGGGATTCTATGATTGGAGTTTAGAAAAACAAGAGATGATGGTATTGAAGACAGCGTAAACAGTCAGGTTTCCCCTCGTAAGAGAGCTGAGATTAGTTTCAGAATAAGTGCTCTCCCATTTAAAACGAGTACGTGGAGGAATCAGTTTTCTCAGGTAGTCATCAATCTATAGAATTCGCTTCCACTGAGAGTGATGGGACTGGACCATTGAGTATTTTTAAGGCTGAGTTAGACAGATTCACAATCCACAGATTTGTCTTTGCAGATACTTTCTATTTTGTTCAGAAAGCACACAATCTGTAGGCAGTCAGTTCCTGTGACATTTTATAAAAATTCCTACTTTGGAAACAGAACCAGTCTGACTCAAGGTTGGGACACAGATAGACTCTAACCTCACACCTTTAATACATTGTCTGACTGAGATGTCACCTTTTTTAAATAAAGCCTTAGGTTATCTCAAGAATGTGACTTGAAAGAAGTTCTGGGATTTACATATTAATGAATCGAAAACTGCATCCCCATTCAAGTGATTAAAGACTTATCAGCAATCTAGGTTTGTTCAATACACTGCATCAGCTGTATGACACTTCAATCTTTTACTATAAATTCTGTGTCCTATGATCCTGCCCCAACAGTGACCTGATGCAGCATTCCTAAAGCTAGTACTTCCAAATAAACCTGTCGGACTAGAACCTGGTGTTGTGTGATTTTTAATTAAAACTTTGGTTTGGCCAGAATTGGCCGATTGTTTTAGCACGCTATAAGGAAGGGCACAAACCATTAGAATTGCTCACTGGGAAGGAGGAGGATGGCTAACAGTTTCAGGAGGTAGGACTGGGTCTCCAACCCCCTATGGAGGAGGCTTGGAAACTAACAAACAGCTAATGGTCTGACATTCCCCAAGCTATTAAAAAGACTAGGGAAGGTCATTTTCCCATGACGCCCTCCCTTCCTCCCCCCAACCCCCCCCGCCTCACCTTGCATTCCCCCACAACCTTGTACCTTTAATTGCAACTCTGTTCAATTTCATCGAGTCGAGGACTTCATCCAGTTTCTCATCTGAGGCCATGTTCTGCACTTCACTCACATGATGCTCATCAAACTGAACTGGCACTTCTGCAGCCTGTGGGGACAGACATCACTGTAAACAGGTGAACCCTCGCCAGTGTCCTGACCTCTTCACAGTCAGCCCCCTCCAACCCCCCCTGCTCCTTGTCCCC
>NC_057710.1:2852717-2854713 GCF_004010195.1 Chiloscyllium plagiosum
ACCCACATCCGACCCCCTCCCTCCCGACTCACAGCCTTCCTCCCCCACCCACCCCCGAGCCACTTTTTCCTTCTGCATTTTCACTCATCTCTTGCCCCAAGCCAGCTCTGCACAATCGCCCCGTGCGAGTGATCGCTCTCAATGGCCTCTTGCCATTACCTTAAACACCTCTTTGACAACGTGCATTAACTCGGGACCGACACCATCCCCTGGAATCATTGTCACCTTGAAATCACCATCAGGTCTCTGTGCAGCCGGAGAATAGAACTGAGAGAGAGAGTAAGAAGTGTATTAACACAGGGGTGATGGGATCGAAGGGCAAAGGGAATGAAGAGGGACGGGCAGTAAAAGGACAGGAACATCTACAGCTCCCAGCTGAGGTTGGAAATTATGGCCATCTCATGGCCTGACATATTACGGATCAGCATCAAGCTGTGTGTGTGTAAACAGTCAGGAGGCAAACACAGTGTCGCGAGAATGAGGCAGGCTGCATTGTCACACAGCTGGACCTGACCTGGTGGAAAGGCCTCTGGAGAAAAGCACCACAGACCAGAAGGCAATGGTACAACAGCAACATCTTCAAAGGCTGCAGGTAAAGGACAGGGTGGATGCTTTTCTAAGAAGACTGACAACATCATTTAGCAGTTTGTTTTCTGGTGAAGCAGCATTCAGGCCGTACCTTGGCTGGTGGCTGGATCTATCGACTCCTCCCTGTACATCCCATCCCGTGGTCTCAGTGATACTGTGATGATGGAGGTGCCTGTGATGAGGAAGGGTCAGTTGTCCACCTCCTTGTGGACTGTGCCTTTGTGAACCAGCTCTGAAGATCAAGGTTGATCCTGAGCAGCTCAGCGACACAGGACTCTTCCCCCTCCCACCCAGAAAACACTCCATGCACACATCAATCTACAAACTTACACATTACAGCTCCTCAAGCCTGCTCTGCTATTCGGTAAAGATCATGGCTGATCTGGCTGTGGCCCCAACTCCACATTCCTGCCTACCCTCAACAACTTTGAGTTGATCAAGCTCAGAGCAAAGTGAGCAAATGTCGACTGCTGCTGGAGGGTCAAAATGCTCCTTGCTCTGCCCAAATCCTGCAGAGAAAGAGGTGTCTGTGACTGCGAGTTGCAGACTGGCAGACTCTGAACTCTGGGACAATATGCTGCTGCCATTTGTGTTCAAGCTTGGAGCCACTGGTGTGGGGATGTACAATTGTAGTACATTGAGGGCACACTGGAAACTGGGCTGTCATGAGCCACAAACAATATATGAAGCATTACTGTCAACGTGAAGATGGTTCCTCCAAGTTAATATGCTTGTGCATGGATGCGTGTATTTATCTGCCACAGAGGGAGGGTTCAATCTTAAACAAACAATCTCGCAGCAAGACACTTTTATTTTAAAATAGAAAAGGTTCACTTTTTTTTTCACAACCTGCAAGTTCCTGGAGAAAACAATCTCTGTCTCTCTGACACATGCACTGCAGACTGGGAAGTTCCAAGACTAGGTATTGAGGAACACACTAAAGCTGGGGGCAGCTGCCGCGAGGTCACTGTCTAAGAGCATTCTGTCACACCACATCAAGGGGCTGGATCCAAGGAAGATCCCGGGGCTGCATGCATCGGAGAATCGTTGAATATTATAAATACAACCTGCAATTATTAAGGATGAGAGTCCTCAAATGGCCATTTACCTCCCATATGTGAGCTATCATGTAATGAACATACAACGTTAACAAAATGCATTCTACAAGAAAAAAAAAGCTGTGAAGTGGAGCAGAAAATGGGGCAGAGCTGTGGGGGCTCCGAGTTCTGTGGGAATACCTTTACCTGGGCCGGTGGGGAGGAGCTCAGGAAGGAGCCAGTCACCAGGGTCCTTGATGAGATCACATTCAGTGCAAAACTCACATTCTGAAAGAGAGAAACAAATCAGTATCTACAGAAATGGCAGAGCCTGAGGGAGAGGAAAAAATACTGGGGGAGGAGGGAGAGAG
>NC_057710.1:2855425-2875425 GCF_004010195.1 Chiloscyllium plagiosum
GGGGGGGGGGTCACTCTCGGCCGCAGCCCGGTGTTTTTTTTTGGGGGGGGGTTAATTTTTTTTCTTTTCCCTGACCTTTACTGCGCTCCTCAGGACCCCCAGCGCCGCCATGTTGCCGAGCCGACAGCTTCCGGTTCAGGGACTGCCAAGGAGCGGGAACCGGAATCAAGATGTTCCCCACTCTGACCCTCCGGCTACAGCGCCCCCTGCCCTGGAGGAGCCTGCTCTAATCTACACTCTGTCCCTGTCCTGGGCCCTCACCTTTCAGTGACATACACTGGGGGGAGGAACAGTGTGTTGTGATCCGATTTTCCAAAGTAAGGACGGGCTATGGAGTAGTAATGGTCAAACCACATTGACATTTAATGGTATTGTCATCACTAAATCCCTCACTATTAACATCCTGGGGGAGGGAGGGTCACCATACTGGACTATCTGTACAAACACAAGAGCGAGTCAGAGACCATCCCTCAATGCACCATTTCATAACAATAGGAGGTCACAACCCACACCACAATCAATGACATACAGTGTTATTGTGCAGCAGCAAATTTGCACACAAGATCCCATAACTGTGAATGTGATAAATAGGGTTAAAGATTTTTTTGGGATGGTCAACCTGTTGAGACATAGAACATTACAGTGCAGTACAGACTCTTCAGTCCTCGATGTTGTGCGGACCTGTGGAACCAATCTGAAGCCCATCTATCCTGCACTATTCCAGTTTCATCCATATAGAGAAAGAGAGGACTGCAGATGCTGGAGATGTTGGAAAAGCAAAGCAGGTCAAGCAGCATCCGAGGAGCAGGGCAATCAACATTTCGGGCAAAAGCCCTTCCTGATGAAGGGCTTTTGCCAAAACATTGGTTCTCCTGCTCCTCAGATGCTGCCTGACCTGCTGTGATTTTCCAGCACCACACTCTCAACTCAGTATCATCCATATGTTTATCCAATGACCATTTAAATGCCCTTAAAATTGGCAAATCTACAACTGATGCAGGCAGTGTGTTCCACACCCCTATTACTCCCTGAGTAAAGAAACTACCTCTGACATCTGTCCTATATCTATCACCCCTCAATTTAAAGCTATGTCCCCTCGTACTACCCATCACCATCCGAGGAAAAACGCTCTCACCGTCTACCCATCTAACGCTCTGATTATCTTATATATCTCAATTAAGTCACCTCTCAACCTTCTCTCTAATGAAAACAGCCTTTCCTCATAAGATCTTCCCTACATACAGGCAACATCCCAGTAAATCTTCTCTGAATCCTGTCCAAAGTTTCCACATCCATCCAATAATCCACCAGAACTGTATGCAATACTCCAAGTGCAGCTGCACCAGTGTTTTGTACAGCTGTAGCATGACCTTGTGGCTCCAAAACTCAATACCAGTGACACCAGTAGTCACAGACCAACCTATCACCTTGTCAGTAGTTACATTTTTTTTTAGATTAGATTACTTACAATGTGGAAACACGCCCTTCGGCCCAACAAGTCCATACCGACCCACCGAAGCGCAACCCACCCATACCCCTACATTTACCCCTTCACCTAACACTATGGGCAATTTAGCATGGCCAATTCACCTGAAGTTCTTTATTCTCACTTTCATGGCCCATTAGTGGACAGTCCATGGCCTCCATAGGGGATCAAAGCTAGGCAGAACAGCACTGGAGTCCATGGTGAGAAGGTAGTTTCTGCACAACGTTTCTCCTCAGGGTGGTAGGATTAACCATGTGGGGTTGGTGTGAAGGAAGGCGTAAGGCTGGTGGGCTGACATTGCACTAGGGTAGACTCTGCCTGGTTCAGTGATCCTCCTGATATAGAGTCGGGGGCCAGAAGAACCAAACTGATCAAAGAGTACCCCTTGATGATGCACATTGTTGAGTTGAATTGCACATCAATAGGTTTTAAAATTGGCAATTTAGAACTGTACTGGAGAGAGCAGAGGTCCTTTGGGTCAGGTCTCTGATATAATATTGAATTATTTACTCAGGAGGGTGATGTGGTTTTAATTTTTTATGCTTAGTAAGATCAAACTGCCCAGTGATTCCCAGCGCAGGGAGATATTGCTGAGAGCTAATGGCACACAGTGAAACAGATCCCAGTTGATCACCTGGGAATGGAGTGAGGGAAACAGTGATGTTGGGTGAGCTCACTGACATTGCAGAGGAGCATAGAGAAGGGCCATTCGGTCCCTAAACTCCATACTAGCCCCTTGGAGCCTGCTTACTGGTACAGTACTTTGATTGGCTGAAGAGCATGAAATCATGAGACCTTGTTGTCAAGGCTCTGACCAATCACGGCTCGAATCCTTTACCCAATGGGTACTGACGGAATAGGGGCGTCATCCTCCAGTGGCTTTTGTTTGATAGGTCTATCCGGCCATCAGTCATAATAATTGACACTCCTATTAGTCAGCCTGCACGTCAATCAGAGAAGCACCGCTTCCTAGTGGATATGAGTCCAACCACAGAGAAGTGACCCAATAGCTGATTGGTGGTCGGGTCTGTCAATCAGACCTGGCCTGGTTCCCGATTGGTCACCCCCCCAGGGCTTTGTGAACCCTGGTCGGTGAGTGGTCAGTTCGTGGCGGGTGGTTGTTTGTGGGAGTTGGGTGCCCCACCTGTGATGGCGGAAGACGGCCTTGGCTGCGGCTGGGGAGTGGCGGCTCGGTGCTAACGACGCAAAATGGAAGGCAGCTCCACTCGGCCGGTGGCGTCGTGGGCCCACTCGCGAGCAGGCCCCGGGCTTTCTCAGCGCAACGTGACGGCGGTCAGCAGGAGCCCGGGCCCGCTGGCGGCGCCCTTCATCCGGCAGGTCAGCCCGGGGCGGGGAAGACCCAGGGAGGGCAATACCAACCTGGGCTTGGGGGGGGGGAAGACCCAGGGAGGGCAATACCAACCTGGGCTGGGGGGGCGGGGAAGACCCAGGGAGGGCAATACCAACCTGGGCTGGGGGGGCGGGGAAGACCCAGGGAGGGCAATACCAACCTGGGCTGGGGGGGCGGGGAAGACCCAGGGAGGGCAATACCAACCTGGGCTGGGGGGGCGGGGAAGACCCAGGGAGGGCAATACCAACCTGGGCTGGGGGGGCGGGGAAGACCCAGGGAGGGCAATACCAACCTGGGCTGGGGGGGCGGGGAAGACCCAGGGAGGGCAATACCAACCTGGGCTGGGGGGGCGGGGAAGACCCAGGGAGGGCAATACCAACCTGGGCTGGGGGGGCGGGGAAGACCCAGGGAGGGCAATACCAACCTGGGCTGGGGGGGCGGGGAAGACCCAGGGAGGGCAATACCAACCTGGGCTGGGGGGGCGGGGAAGACCCAGGGAGGGCAATACCAACCTGGGGCGGGGAAGACCCAGGGAGGGCAATACCAACCTGGGCTGGGGGGGCGGGGAAGACCCAGGGAGGGCAATACCAACCTGGGCTGGGGGGGCGGGGAAGACCCAGGGAGGGCAATACCAACCTGGGCTGGGGGGGCGGGGAAGACCCAGGGAGGGCAATACCAACCTGGGCTGGGGGGGCGGGGAAGACCCAGGGAGGGCAATACCAACCTGGGCTGGGGGGGCGGGGAAGACCCAGGGAGGGCAATACCAACCTGGGCTGGGGGGGCGGGGAAGACCCAGGGAGGGCAATACCAACCTGGGGCGGGGAAGACCCAGGGAGGGCAATACCAACCTGGGCTGGGGGGGCGGGGAAGACCCAGGGAGGGCAATACCAACCTGGGCTGGGGGGGCGGGGAAGACCCAGGGAGGGCAATACCAACCTGGGCTGGGGGGGCGGGGAAGACCCAGGGAGGGCAATACCAACCTGGGCTGGGGGGGCGGGGAAGACCCAGGGAGGGCAATACCAACCTGGGCTGGGGGGGCGGGGAAGACCCAGGGAGGGCAATACCAACCTGGGCTGGGGGGGCGGGGAAGACCCAGGGAGGGCAATACCAACCTGGGGCGGGGAAGACCCAGGGAGGGCAATACCAACCTGGGCTGGGGGGGCGGGGAAGACCCAGGGAGGGCAATACCAACCTGGGCTGGGGGGGCGGGGAAGACCCAGGGAGGGCAATACCAACCTGGGCTGGGGGGGCGGGGAAGAGAGGGCAATACCAACCTGGCTTGGGGGCAGGGGGCAAGGGAAAGAGACCCTGAGAGGTCAATACCAGCCTGGGCTGGTGGGGGGGTACACAGCACCCTGAGAGGGGGCAATACCACCCTGGGCTGCGGGAGGGTACATAGAGCACCCAGAGAGGGCAATACCAACGTGGGCTGAAGGGGGGTACACAGAGCACCCTGAGAGGGGTGGTGGGAGGGTACACTGAGACCCCGTGGATGGTACAGGCTGCACAAGAATGAACCCAGCATTGGAATTCCCCTTTAATCTCCTGTTGACTCAACCAGTACCCTTCCACTGACACTGTCATCCGCCTGGCTGAACTGGTCCTCCCCACCTCAACAACGTCTCCTTCCAATCCTCCCACTTCCTCCAGACCATTGGGGTTAGCCATGGGCACCCGCATGGGCCCCAGCTCTGCCTGTCTCTTTGGGTATGCGGAACAGTCCATCTTCTGCCACTGCACTGGCATCATTCCCCACCTCTTCCTCCACTGCATCGATGTGCTCCCTCAAGGAGGTTGAACAGTTCATCAACTTCACCAACACCTTCCACCCCAATGTCAAGTTCACCTGGACCAAGTCCGATATCTCCTTCCCCTTCCTGGACCCCTCCATATTTGGCAACCGATTAAACACTGACATCTACTACAAATAGAGTTGAGAGTGTGGTGCTGGAAAAGCACAGCAGGTCAGGCAGTATACGAGGTGTTAAACTGCTATGTCTGACCTGCTGTGCTTTTCCTGCACCACACACTAGCCTCTGATCGCCAGCATCTGCAGTCCTCCCTTTCTATCTACTGCAAACACACTGACTCCCACAGCTACCTGGACTATACCTCTTTCCACCCTGCCTCCTGTAAAAACGCCATCCCTTATTCCCAATTCCT
This sequence comes from Chiloscyllium plagiosum, assembly GCF_004010195.1. Lineage (NCBI taxonomy): Eukaryota > Metazoa > Chordata > Chondrichthyes > Orectolobiformes > Hemiscylliidae > Chiloscyllium > Chiloscyllium plagiosum. Next base: position 2,860,426 of record NC_057710.1, read on the forward strand.
CTGCCAGATCTGCTCCCAGGAGGACCAGTTCCACCATAAAATATCCCAGATGGCCGCCTCCTTCAAATATCACAATCTCCTCTCTCATGTGGTCGACGCTGCCCTCCTCCCCTTCCTACATCTCTGCCCTTGACCCCCACCTCCAGTCACAACAAGGTCAGAACTCCCCATCTTCTGCCTGGGGACCCTCCAACCACGTGATCAATGTTGATTTCACCAGTTTCCACATCCGCGCCCGCCCCCTTCCAAAAATCCCAGTTCTAACCTTCCAACTTGGCACCTACCTGTCCATCTTCCTTCCCACCTATCTGCTCCTGCTCCTTCTCCTCTCTAACCTATCACTTTCACTCCCACCTTAATCTACTTATCGCATTCCCAGCTGCCTCCCGGCCCCACCTGCCTCCCATTTATCTCTCAGCCCCCTTGAGCCACAAGCCTCATTCCTGATGAAGGGATTATGCCCGAAACATTGATTCTTCTGCTCCTCGGATGCTGCCTGATCGGCTGTGCTTTTCCAGCACCACACTCTTCGACTCTGATCTCCAGCATCTGCAGACCTCCCTTTCTCCTAATGGTGCTTAGCTTTAAATAACTGCGTTCTTGCTTTAAGGGGAAGGATGTCAATTAATGGTGCACAACTTTAAATTTCCAAACTCCTGCTAAAAATGTGGTATCATGGAGGTGTATGGCACAGAAAAAGGGCCCTTCAGCCTGTTGAGTCAAAATTCACCACCTAACAATTCAATCCCATTTACCATCTCTTGGCCCATAGCCTTGAATGCCTTGGTGTTGTAAGTGCTGGGGAAGTGGAAGGGGACAATCATGGTGAAAGGTTATCTAAATAATAGCACTCTCCCTTGCAAGATTGCATTGGGCCAGTTGGTGTAGAAAATTGTGTGAAAAATCATTACTCTGGCTTTAAGGAGGGAAACTATTAATCCATGTTGTCCATCATCTCTTGGAATCCTGGTCTTTTCATGAGCTCAGAGCTCCATGTAGTCATGAATGGCACAGAATATTAGTTCCAGAAATATCCCCATCCTTAATGATGTGGCTATCCAGCACATCAGTGCAAAACAAAAGTTCGCGTTTCAGGTATATGCCCGAAACATCGATTCTCCTGCTCCTCGGATGTTGCCTGACCTGCTGTGCTTTTCCAGCACCACCCGTTTTGGCACTGAATATAAACGTTGGCAAATCATGTTGCAGCTGCATAAAACTTTAATCCAGCCATATTTGGAGTACTGTGTGCCGTTCTGGTCGCTAAACTGTAGGAAGAAATTGGAGAGGGTGCAAAAGAGGCTTCCCAGGATGTTGGAGTCTATCAGTTATAAGGAGAGGTTGGACGAACTTGTATTGTTTTTGGTGGAGCATCAGAGGCTGAGGAGTAACCTGATAGAAGTCCTGTCTATCAGATTGTAAAAAGCATTGATAGAGTTGTTAGGTTCTTTTTCTTCTGAGATTCTTACACACTTGAGACAACTGCAACAGACCAACTTCTGTGAACAAGCAAAATGTATTAAGCACCGTACAATATGAGCTTTGGAGAAATCCTGAGCACACTTTGGCATGCTTGCGTAGCACGACCAGGGAAGTGCTCTGAACAAAGGAAACAGTCCTTCCTTCACACAAAATCTTTACATCACAGTCAGTAATGCCCACTAGACAGTCCCCAGTCACTCCCTCACAGTCACTTGCCATTCAAGACATAATGTTGAAACTTTATTGCTGGAACAGCACAGCAGGTCAGGCAGCATCCAGGGAACAGGAGATTCAACGTTTCGGGCACAGGCCCTTCTTCTAGCCATTTCGGAAATTAAAGACATTTACAGAAGAATCCATAGACTGAACAAACAGTTCTTTCTAGCCATTTCGGAAATTAAAGGTCTTTGATCTCCAGCATCTGTAGACCTCACTTTCTCCATTCAAGACATAATGCAGTGACCACATCAACTCGAGAAACAATGTAATATAAATCACCCCTCAATGGCCAGATCTGGTGTGAATTTATTTTTAACTACAGGAGTAGTCAGGATTACAACTATAATGTTCTTATTGATTTCCGAATAGGAGATGATGACTATGTAATATGCTCTGAATGGCAAGGAAATGGCCATGTAAATGGCTCTGAGTAATAGGAGATGATGTAACTTCTTACAATCTGTAAGTCAGAGCATCCCACCCGAGCCTCGGGACATGCAATTTCCTACAGGTCAGCAGAGCAAGTTAACTCTTTAATATCACAGGGTGGATCATCAGAATCCTTTCCCAGGGCAAAAAGGTCAAATACTAAGAGGCATAGGTTTAAGGTGAGAGGGGCAAAGTTTTTAAAGAAATGTGAAAGGCAAGGTTGTTTTTACACGGGATGGGAGAAGAGGATATTGTATCGAGGTTTAAGAGACATAGACATGTGAACAGGCACAGAGAGAGATAGGAATCACGTGTAGGCAGATAGGATCAGTTCAGAATGGTGTCGTGGTTGGCACAGATATGGCGGGCCATCAGGCCTGTTCCTCTGCTGGACCCTTCTATGTTCTAACCCCAGTGAGAGGTGAATAGTTCTGACGAAGGAGCAGAAAATTTCAGTTCATTACCGCTGAGTTTTTAAAGAAATCCCTCTTTCCTCGGTCCATTATTGCTCTGGCATTCCTGCCTATTGGGACCTGCTTTAATCTTGCAGAAATCTCCCCTCCATCTCCTTTCTTATGAGAACAACCACTGGCTTCTTCAATCTAAACCTGATGTACAAATTCTGCATCTCTGGAAACACTGTTAGGAATTCCGAATTATCTCGTTGTGACCTGTTATGGACTAGGCCAGATCAATCAAAACATTCTTAAGCAGGCTGCTCAGACCATAACTTTGCAAATTGTTTCACTAAGTGTACAGTGACAATTACTTGGAGTAAGTTAGCTAGGTTGTCTACCAGATTTAAAACAGACAAAAATTACACAATGAAACACAAAAAACAGAATAAAGAATATCTACAGAACTCAGTCTGTCCAAACTAGATGTAATTATGCTGTTCCCAATATACACAACAGTCCTAATAAGTAAACACCCTTAAAACACAGTAAAAATGAACCAAAGGCTTACAGGTCGAAGTTAAAAGGAGGGAGAGAGTGTCTCACAGCCTGTTTCCACACAGCTCCACTGCTGCACTGACTCTATCTTAAATTGAGTTTTGAGGACTGACCACTCCCCTTTTATTGTACAGGTCACTTCTAAACCATGACCACTTTGGCCTGAAATCTTATCTGTTTACATATAAACAAAACACCTCTCAAAATCCTTTGTCGTCTCTGTACCAAAGTAGCCACCTCAGAGCTGGTTTACGACCAATGGGCTGAGGAGTGGCAGATGGAGTTTAATTCAGATAAATGTGAGGTGCTGCACTTTGGGAATGCAAATCTTAGCAGGACTTATACACTTAATGGTAAGGTCCCAGGGAGTGTTGCTGAACAAAGAGACCTTGGAGTGCAGGTTCATAGCTCCTTGAAAGTGGAGTCGCAGGTAGATAGGATAGTGAAGAAGGCCTTTGGTATGCTTTCCTTTATTGGTCAGAGTATTGAGTACAGGAATTGGGAGGTCATGTTGCGGCTGTACAGGACATTGGTTAGGCCACGGTTGGAATACTGCATGCAATTCTGGTCTCCTTCCTATTGGAAAGATGTTGTGAAACTTGAAAGGGTTCAGAAAAGATTTACAAGGATGTTGCCAGGGTTGGAGGATTTGAACTATAGGAAGAGGCTGAACAGGCTGGGGCTGTTTTCCCTGGAGCATCGGAGGCTGAGGGATATGGATAGGTTAAATAGACAGTCTTTTCCCTGGGGTCGGGGAGTCCAGAACTAGAGGGCATAGGTTTAGGGTGAGAGAGGAAAGATATAAAAGAGACCTAAAGGGCAGCTTTTCACTCAGAGGGTGGTACATATATGGAATGAGCTGTCAGAGGAAATGGTGGAGGCTGGTACAATTACAGTATTTAAGCGGCATTTGGATGGGTATATGAATAGGAAGGGTTTGGAGCGATATGGGCCGCGTGCTGGCAGGTGGGACTAGATTGGGTTGGGATATCTGGCCGGCATGGACGGATTGGACTGAAGAGTCTGTTTCCATGTTGTACATCTCTATGACCCTATAAACCAAGGACATAGTAACCTTGAGAAAAGGAACAGCTTTGTGACAGACCTGACTGAAGCTTTATAAGGACTCAGCATCACGTGCCTGCGTTTTTTTTCAGGAGCTGTCCTGGTGATTGTTTCTATTTGGGGGCAGTGTTTCAGGGCTGGGTGAGCTCGACAGTGACTGCCTTCTCTCTCTCTCTCTACTTGCAGGCCAGGGCATTGTGTCCTGGGATTAATAACCAGCAGTATTGGTGTGAGACCGGCCACTGCTGTGGGGAGACCGGCTGCTGCACTTACTTTTACGAGCTGTGGTGTAAGTAAAGTGATTGGGCCAGGTATTGGTGAAAACCCAGTGAATTGGGCCTGGGGTAGATCAGAGCAGTGCAGTGTGATGGGACGGCCTAAGATGCCATGGGGGTACAGTGGCTGGGGTGGGGTGGGGAGAGAAGTTGGCTGACTGATGCCAGGGTGGAAAGACTGGCACTGTGGGGTCCAGGGTGGGAGGAGGTGATGTAGTCCAGAGCAGAGTGTTTGGAGGGCTGGGGGGGAGCTTGAAAGAGGGGAATGGCTGACAGGGGAGAAGGAGGGGGTGGAGGGTAGGGTGGAATTGTCATGCTGGCTCTCTAATGTTGGGCTTCACTGCTGACTGATGTCTTACCCCTCAGGGTTCTGGCTCCTCTGGACTCTGTTAATTATCTTCAGCTGTTGTTGTGCTTATCGCCATCGAAGGAGCAAACTCCGTATCCAGCAGCAACAACGGCAACAGGAGATTAACCTCATCGCGTACCATGGGGCCTGTCACTACCCAGGCTCAGGCCTAGACCAGAGTGAGTGCAAACTGACCAGAATTACAACCCCTCCCTCAGCTAAGTGACTGCACCCTTCCCAAACACCATCTGTTCTCCTCAGACTCAGATCGCAGACTGCCCAGGCTCTGACCCACCCCTCTTCCCCCACACCCCTCCCGGAGTGAGCGCAAACTGCCTGGGCTCTGACCCACCCACCCTTCTCCCCTCCCCCTCCCCGAGAGAGTGCAGTGATGAGTTGAAACGTATTGCTTGTCTCATGGTTTTAAATCTCTCTTTCAGGACTATTGGCTTCCTTCAAGCTTCCTGCATATGAGGAGGTGTCAGCCCAGCCCCAAACTCCTCCTCCATCCTATACTTCAATCCAGTGCCCAGGGGTCAGGGCTGAGCTGAGCTCTTCACTCAGCTCCAATAACATCACCAGCTCTCACCACACCCCGATCGCACACTCCACTGACTTTGAGCCAGGACCCCCAGTCCCCAGCTCCCATCAGCCCACTGAAGATGTTAACATTGCCGTGTCCCAAGCATCGCCCTGCTGCCCGGGGTTGGAGGAGGAGGATGAGGACGATGAAGATGAGACTCACCCCAGACACCGGCGCCTGACTGGAGATTCCGGGATTGAGGTGTGCCATTGCCTTGTTCATGCAGATGGCAGTGAGGACTGTGTTGAGGAAAGCAGTAACTACCAGCATGACCAAATGGTTTCTGTTGAGCTGCACGCTGTCCCACTGCAGCCTGCCAATTATGCCAGCCCTTGTTCCTGCCTGCTTCCACAGGAGACCAGAGCTCACATCCTCCCTGTGTGAGGGGTGGGGGAAGACACAAATTGGGAAGCCTGACCACGTGTTTGAACAAGATTAAAATCCCTTGGACTGTGGAGTCAAGCGTGGCTAAACCTTTTCAGCCTGGGTTAGACTGGGAATACTACACCATATTGGAACTATAACGTGGATGCATTGGAGTTGAGCATTCTCAAAGGAAATTATTGAACCCTCACAATCTTCCCAAGCTCTGCCAACTCCTATCTCCCTATCTATATCTCTCACCCTGTCTGCTCAGAACCTCTTCATTCCCTGCTTGTTTCAGATTCATGTTCACGTACTGAGATGCTGGTCTCTCAGCTCTCCCAGTGCAGCAAGTCAAATCATTCCCTGGCCAAGGTCTGTCAGTGATTTAACTGCAAAAGATTTGTTAACATTTGCTGATCACAAGTACAGTTGACAGTGAGTGGGGAAGATGACCTCGCCTTCAACTCTGATCATGAAATAATACATTAAAGGGAACTGAAGTTTTGTCAGAGATGAGATTGATGGACTCAACACAATTGGTCTATGAACCTCAGAGCTGGGAGTGACCATAGTCAGCAACAGTCAGAGGAGAATGTTGTCATTTCTGTGAACTTCATCTGCATGTAGTTTATTTGTAGGAATCAGCCTTGAATTACAAGGATATTTTTTTAAAGTAGTTTTAAACAAGAACTAAGTCAATGGTTACAGAAATTTCCACAGATCAGAGTATTCTGGTGCAGAAACCATCTGCTATTAAGAGCTGACTGGTTTGTCCCACTCTGCAACAGACTAATTGTAGAGAGCAAGCTGTTAATTAGGGACGGGTGAATAGAATTAATTAAATCTGCAGAGAGCTAGTGCAGGCTCCATTTGACCTCTGTTGATCTATCTACCTCTTGTACATTGCTATCACTTATGCAGAGATACCAGCTGCAATTTCACTCTCATTTTCTCTGTCCTGGTTATGGTTGACTAATACACACAACAAGGAGGGATGGACAATAACTGCTGCATTGTCAGTGTTGCCAATTGTCATAAATGAAATATTTACATATGCACACTTATGATCTCAGGATATCTTGAAGTGCTTTATAGCTAATAAAGTGCTTTTGAAATCAGTTGTTCATACCTGATCTGGCCTACATGTAACACCAGACTGGCAGAAGTGTTATTGACTTGCAAAACAAAACTCTTTACTGTACTCAAGTTTGTGACAACAATAAATCAAGTCATGAATTCATGTTGAGGGAGCAGGACATGACTAGTGACCTTTTAACTAAAAGCAGTTCACTCAGCACATCAGCCAGAGTAAAAAAAAAGCTGAGTGAGCAGTCATTGCAAACTTGGTAGAGATGCCTCACTCTTGCACATCTCCATGTGCTAACTAAATTCCAGCCAAAAAGTAAATCCGGTCAATGTTAGCTGTACAGTAAGGAAACAGACCCTTCAGACCAATTCCTCTGGTTAGTACAGAGATCCAAAACTAATTCCAGTTGCCAGTATTTGACCCATTTCCATCTAAATCCTTCCTATCCATATACCCATCCAGATGCATTTTAAATGTACTAGCATCCTCCACTTTCTCTGGCAGCATATTCCATAAATGACTATCCTCTGTGTGAAAAAGTTGCCCCTGAGGTCCCTTTTAAATCATTCCCTGGACACCCTAAACCTATGCCCTCTAGTTTTGGACTCCATGTCCCTCATGATTTTATAAACCTCCTCTACTCAATGCACTGACCACACTAAATGCCTTCTTCACTATCCTATCTACCTGCGATTCCACTTTCAAGGAACTATGAACCTGAACTCCAAGGTCTCTTTGTTCAACAACGCTCCCGAGGACCTTACCATGAAGTGTACAAGTCCTGCTCTGATTTGCCTTTCCAAAAATGCAGCATCTCACATTTATCTAAATTAAACACCATCTCTACTACTCAGCCCATTGGCCCATCTGATCAAGATCCCATTATAATTTGAGGTAACCTTCTTCGCTGTCCACTACACCTCCAATTTTGGTGTCATCTGCAAAATTACTAACTATACCTCTTATGCTCACTTCCAAATCATTATATAAATGATGAAAAGCAGTACACCCAACACTGACCCTTGTGGTACCTCCAGTCTGAAAGGCAACCTTCTTCCACCTTCAAGACAGTTCTGTATCCAAATGGCTAGTTCTCCCTGTAATCCATGAGATCTAACCTTGTTAATCAGTCTCCCATGAGGAGCCTTGTCAAATTACTTACTGAAGTCCATATACATCACATCCATTACTCTGCCCTTATCGTTAAAATTAAGTTTTTTGAAGAATTAAGTTAGACACTATTTCCCAAGCACAAAACCATGTTGACTATCCCTAATCAGTGACCGTGAGAAGATTTTTGTGGTTGTTTGAACTTTTGTCTTCTCAGCTCCAGGACATCCCTGCTAGAATTCTTCAAGGTAATATTTGGGCCCAAACAACTTCAGCTGCTGTATCAATGACCTTCCCTTCATAATGTCAGAAGTTGTACATATTCTCAAATGCACAATGTTCAACATCATTTATGCCTCCTCAGATAATAAAGCAGTACTTTGCTGAACATGGATTTACAATATTATAAAGTAAGAAGCTGGAGCTGACAAGACATAGCTCCTAAAAATTATAAAAGATGCTTCAGAAGATGCACATGATCGTAGAAATCAGAGCTGATCCACATAATTACATTTACAGATTAATTTGGTTATCTGCTGCAGTGTGGACAGTTCTAATGTTTTATTAATTTCACCACCTTCCATGGTGGTTTCAAACCCACATACCAGAATATTGACTTGAAGTTCTGGAGCCCTAGTCCAGTGAAATTCTCTCTAGACCATTGTCTCTGATCCCAAAAAAGTGTCCTGATGAACAGGTGAGAGGTCCACCATAATGACAGGGAATCTCTCACAAGCATTTTGAAAACCAGAAGACAAACAGACCAATGAAGGAGTTAACATTGCTGGTTTTCCTCAATATCAGGTTACGTGACATGCTTTCCGGATGAAGTCACTTGTGACCATTTATCAGCACAAGAGTGCAGTAGATAACTCCCTTTTCCATGTGTGCAGTCAAAGATCATGGGTTATAGAATCATCTTTATTCCATATCCAACTTTTCTTAAAAGCATTTCCCATTAGAGACAAAACCCAATTGCCCCTCTAAGACATGGATGTTGACAATCTCATTCAATTGTTTCTAAACCATGCACTTCTCTCTAATCAAATGCAAAATTGCCAAGTGCAATTTGGTTGAAGCACCTTACCCACCACCCGTGATCTTGCTAAAGCCATAAAGCAGCCTGAAAAGGTACAGCAGAAAATCAGCTTTGCAAGAAATAACACAAGTGCAAAAATATTTTAAAGGGTCACGCTCTGAAAAGACTGGACCATGCACAACACACACATCTTCGAGGTACACCCCCTTCTCCCCCCCCCCCCCCCAATAAATGGTAGCCCCCTTTCCCCCATATGTCGTCAGTGAGGGTACTGGAATCTGAGCTCAGTAATACATACCCACAAACACCTGGCACAGCCAAATCATTTTGGCACAGCGCCCAGTTAGGTCAGCAGTGGGACAATAATTTGGGCCTTTGGCTCAGAGGCAGGGACACTACCATTGCACAACAGCCCTGCCAGTAAACTTCTACAATCAGACAACTGACTGTGACAACAAGGAGCTGTTCAATGCTGCCTTCTCACTGGCCAGGAGCAGACCATGAACCCCCACAGAGTGAGGTCTGTTATAGGGTTGCAGCCGGGTCCCCCCCAGAGTGAGGTCTGTTATAGGGTTGCAGCCGGGTCCCCCCCAGAGTGAGGTCTGTTATAGGGTTGCTGTTATAGGGTCTCCCAGTGGCTGCTTTATGGCTCTTGGCTAAGGATGTCATCTTTCCCATACTCCAATTCATGAGAGATTCGATCTTCTAAAGCCATTCACTCTGGAGCCAGAGCAACAGGTACATGTGCAATGCAAAGCATTAAAGAAAAGAAAAGCCGTCAGATAAAGATCAACATTGTCAGCATTTTAAGGGGAGGGTGGGGGAAAAAAAAGACAAATCATCTCAAATCTGACCCCCCAGTTCATTTAAAAGCTACTTGGAAATCATACCAATTTCTCCATTTCTGCCATGAACAGTTTTATAGGTATCAGGAGATTCGTTTTATTTTGGATGGAGACCCAGTGAGATAAATCAGCCCCTGGAAAGCACAGATAACCTGGTGAATGCAGACAACTATATCAAAGTGCCAGTTCAGAGAGCGCGCAAGAGCAGTCCAGTTCCACACTTGTCACTGCCACCTGTTCCCACAAATCTGTCCAAACTCCTGCTGAGTCTTTGGTGTTTCATGTAGAAATATGATCAAAAAAATCTGGTAATATCTGATGTGCGTTGAGGATCTGACAGTCAAATGCACGTAGTAAGGTCTTACTCCTTGACACGTCCACCATCTCCCTCACTCACAAAACGCTTACGGCCTCTGGAAGCAACAAAGAGAACATGATTAAAATTAACCATACATCACAGGCAAGTACAGAAATAGCCCTTCACATCTGATTGATCTTCTGTCTGTTTTACATGCTCTCATTATCACCTGACTTATTCTCTCTCCTATTGCATAGTAACTACTAAAAGCCTATAGATTACTCCCAATATTATTATTGTTATTATTGCTTATCTTCACTTTTATGGATTCTACATCTTCAGATCCAAAATCCTTTCTTGCCATCATATTTATTCCTTCTGATACTAATAAAGCTACCCCTCACCCTTTCCTTCCTGCTCAACCTTTCAAAAGTCACATAGCCCTGAATATTTAATTCCTACCTTTGATCTCTAACTGCATCTCTGAAATGGCTACAATATCATACACAACCTGTATTTGTGCCATCAATTCATTTATTTTCTTCCAAATACTATATGCATTTAGAGTAATGAACCAATCAATTTTTTTCTCACCTTTGAACCGATTTGCTGTTCTTGTTTACATTCGTCAATTCTACCCTTTCCTGTCGAATGTTAATCGAAACTGCTGCCCTGTAATGCTGCATATCCTTTTGCTTTATAAACCTACAGTTAGGATTCCTAGGTGATTAAATTATGAGACAATCCAAATTCCACACAGGAATCTGACTTGATAGAATGTATTTTGATTTATTTTTCTTCTGACAAAGTGGTCTCTCACTGAAAACTAAGCATGCAATACTGGAGATTTTGCTTCAACAGTTGCATTACTGGTTAGGGAGGATATAACAGTTATGTTGAGGGAAGACTCCCTGGAGGGATCTTGCAGCAAGGCATTATGGGTAGACCTCAGGAATAGGAAGGGTACAATCACAACGCTGGGACTGTACGACAGACCCCACAGCTGTATGTTGGAGACAGAGGAAGAGTGTGTCGTCAGATTCTGGGAAGACATGGAAATAACAGGGTTGTTGTGGTGGGTGATTTTAACTTCCCCCACGTGACTGGACTCACTCAGTGTCAGGAATGTGGAGGGGGAACAACGTGATCTGTCCAGAAGTATTCTTTCAGATGTCCAGAAGAGTGTTTTCTATGTGGATAGTCCACGAGGGACCTGGTTTTAGGAAATAAGCCCGAAAGGAATGATCAACATTTCATTAGGGGAGCATTCTGGGAATAGAACATATAGAACATAGAAGAATACAGCGCAGTACAGGCCCTTGGGCCCTCGATGTTGTAGGAAATAAGCCCGAAAGGAATGATCAACATTTCATTAAGGGAGCATTCTGGGAATAGTGACCATAATTCTGTACGTTTTCAGATACTTAGAGATAAGGACAAGAGCAGACCTCAGATGAAGGTGTTAAATGAGGGGAGGCCAACTATAACCAAATTAGACAAGAATTGCAGAATGTGGATTGGGAGCAGCTTTTTGAGGGTAAGTTTACATCTGGCATGTAGGAGTCATTTAAAGACCGGGGGGGGGGGGAAAAGAGAAGAAGAGCAGAGCATTAGTCATTGGGGACTCCATAGTTAGGGGGACAGAAAGGAGGCTCTGTGGTAATGAGAGACTTGGTGTGTTGCCTCCCAGGTGCCAGGATTTGTGATGTCTTGGATCTTGTTTTCGTGATTCTTGAGGGGGGAGGGGAAGCAGCCCCAAGTTGTGGTCCACATAAGTACTAATGACACAGGTAGGAAAATGGAGATTTAAGGCAGAAATTCAGGGAGCCAGGGTGGAAGCTTAGAGCAAGTGCAAACAGAGCTGTTAACTGGTTTATTACCCGTGCCATGTGCTAGCGAGGCAAGAAATAAGGAGAGAGCAGAGCTGAACAGGGATGGTGCAGGAGGGAGGGTTTCAGATACCTGGATAATTGGGGCTCATTCTCATTCAATGGCCCATACCATTGAGGTAGTTGGGACCTCTACAATCAGGATGATCCTACATCTGAATCAGGGGGGTACCAATATCCTGGGGGTGAAATTTGCTAATGCTATTCAGGAGCGTTTAAAACTAATTCAGCTGGGGACGGAACCTAAATTGTAGTTCCAATGTCCAGGAGGTTGAATAGTGAGCTCAGAAATAAGGTTCCAAGGTTGCAAGAGTTCACCGGCAAGCAAGGTGGTTTGAAAATGTGTCTACTTCAACACCAGGAGCGTTGGTACCTGGTGGGTGAACTTGCAGCATGGGTTGGTATTTGGTACTTTGATGTTGTGGCCATTCCGGAGACATGGATAGAGCAGGGACAGGAATGCTTGTTGCAGGTTCCAAGGTTGAGATGTTTCAGTAAGAACTGGGAAGATGGGAAAAGAGGGGGAGGTGTGGCATTGTTAGTCAAGGACAGCATTACAGTGACAAACAGGACGATTGAGGACTTGTGAAATGATAGTATGGGCTGAGGTTAGAAACAGGAAAGGAGAAGTGACCCTGTGGGAGTTTTCTACAGGCCTCCGAATAGTTCCACAGAAGTAGAGAAAAGGATAGCAAAGATAATTCTAGATAGGAGCGAGTGTAACAGAGGACTTGTTATGGGGGACTTTAACTTTCCAAATATTGACCGGAAATACTATACTTTAGATGGGTCAGTTTTTGTCCAATGTGTGCAAGATGATTTCCTGACTCAGTATGTAGACAAGCCAACAAGGGGTGAAACCACATTGGATTTGGTACTGGGTAATGAACCTGGCTAGGTGTTAGATTTGGAGGTAGGTGAGCACTTTGGTCGGTGAAAGCGAAGACTGCAGATGCTGGAGATTAGAGTTGAGAGTGTAGTGCTGGAAAAGCACAGCAGGTCAGGCACCATCAAGGAGCAAGAAAATCGATGTTTCGGACAAAAGCCCTTCATCAAGAATGAATGAATTTTGGTAACAGTGACCATAATTCGGTTATGTTTACTTTAGCAATGGAAAAGGCTAGGTATATAATGAAGGGCACGAATTATTGCTGGGGGAAAGGCAACTAGACAAGATTTAGGATGCATAGGATGGGGAAGGAAACTGCAGGGGACGAACACACTTGAAATGTCGAGCTTATTCAAGGAACAGCTACCGCATGTCCTTGATAAGGATATACCTGTCAGGCAGGGAGGAAGCGGTCTAGTGAGGGAGCCATGGTTTATTAAAGAAGTTGAATGCCTTGTCAAAAGGAAGAAGGCAGCTTATGTGAGGATGAGAGTTGAAAGCTTAGTTAGTGTGCCTGAGAGTTACAAGTTAGCCAGGAAAAACCTAAAAAGAGGGCTAAGAAGAGCCAGGAGGGGATATGAGAAGTCACTGGCAGATAGGATTAAGGAAAACCCTAAAGCTTTCTATTGGTTTATCAAGAATAAAAGAATGACTGGAGAAAGATTAGGGCCAATGAAGGTCAGTACTGGGATGTGCGTGTGGAGTCTGAAGAGATAGGGGAAGCACTAAATGAATATTTTCTGTCACTATTCACACTGGAAAAATGCAATGTTGTTGAGGAGAATATACGGTATAGGCTACTAGACTAGACAGGGTCGAGGTTCACAAGGAGGAGATGTTAGCAATTCTGGAAAGTGTAAAAACAGATTAGGTCCCCTGGGCAAGAATGAGATTTATCCTAGGATTCTCTGGAAAGGTGGGGGGGGGGGGGGGGGGAGGGGGAGGGATTACAGAGCCTTTGGCTTTGATCTTTATGTCATCATTGTTGACAGGAATAGTGCCAGAAGACTGGAGGATAGCAAATGTTGTCCCCTTGTTTAAGAAGTGGAGGAGAGACAACTCAAGTAATTACAGACCACTGAGCCTTACTTCATTTGTGGGTAAAGTGTTGGAAAAGATTATAAGGGATAGGATTTATAATCACCTAGAAAGGAATACGTTGATCAGGGATGGTCAACATAGTTTTATGAAGGGAAGGTTGTGCCTCACAAACCTTATTGAGTTCTTTGAGATGATAACCAAACAGGTAGATGAGGGTAAAGTGATTGATATGGCGTATATGGATTTCAGTAAGGTGTTTGATAAGGTCTCCCTTATCCTGGTGTACCACAAGTTTCTGTTTTGGGGCCACTGCTGTTTGTCATTTTTATAAATGACCTAGATGAGGGCGTAGAAGGATGGGTTAGTAAATTTGCGGAAAACACGAAGGTCAGTAGAGTTGTGGATAGTGCTGAAGGATATTGCAGATTATAGAGGGACATAGATAAGCTGCAGAGCTGGGCTGAGAGTCGGCAAATTGAGTTTAATGGGGAAAAGTGTGAGGTGATTCAGTTTGGAAGGAACAACAGGAATAAAGAGTGCTGGGCTAATGGTAAGATTCTTGGTAGTGTAGATGAGCCAAGAGATCTCGGTGTCCACGTACATAGATTCCTGAAGGTTGCCACCCAGGTTGATAGGGTTGTTAAGAAGGCATATGGTGTATTAGGTTTAATTAGTAGAGGGATTGGGTTTTGGAGCCAAGAGGTCATGCTGCAGCTGTACAAAACTCTGGTGCGGCCTGCACTTGGAGTATTTATTAAAGAAGTTGAATGCCTTGTCAAAAGGAAGAAGGCAGCTTATGTGAGGATGAGAGTTGAAAGCTTAGTTAGTGTGCCTGAGAGTTACAAGTTAGCCAGGAAAAACCTAAAAAGAGGGCTAAGAGGAGCCAGGAGGGGATATGAGAAGTCGCTGGCAGATAGGATTAAGGAAAACCCTAAAGCTTTCTATTGGTTTATCAAGAATAAAAGAATGACTGGAGAAAGATTAGTACAGTCCTATAGCATTATAGGAAGGACGTGGAAGTTTTGGAAAGGGTTCAGAGAAGATTTACTAGGATGTTACCTGGTACGGAGGGAAGGTCTTA
>NC_057710.1:2880425-2887423 GCF_004010195.1 Chiloscyllium plagiosum
GTACAGAACTGAAATATTGATGAAGGTTTTCATTTTACATCAACCAGGACAAGCAACAGAAAGCCAAATTTCAAACGGTCATATCAATTTATACAACAAGAGACTGGATAGAGTTGCCATAGAGAAAGTAAACTCAGGCTCCTGAACTCCCTGGTAATTCCAAAAACATGCATAGCTCAAATTCCTTTCCTTTGCAGATAACTGGTCGCTACATATAAATCCTGGTCAATTCCCTCCATCAAGGCAAAGTTTCTTCCAATCTAACCTCTCAATGTTATACATCCCAATCATGTCCCCTCTCAATCCCCTCTGTTCAAAGGAGAACAATCCCAATCTATCCAATCTCTGTTCATAACTGAAACTCTCCAGCCCAGGCAACATCCTGGTAAATCTCTTCTGCACACATTCCAAAGCAATCACATCCCACGTGTAATGTGGATTCCAGAACTGCACACCGTATTCCAGCTGTGGCTGAACCAATATTTCATACAATTCTAGCATCACCTCTCTACTCTCAAACTCTATACCTCAGTTGTGTTGTCCAATTACAGAAATACATCTAATGGCAGATGTTTTTGGTTTTGTAACTGAGGACTGGTTGAATATGGTCTGTCGTCTCCTATTATGAATGATAGAAATTGCTATTTGATTTTATCAGCCAAATGTTGAGACATATGGCATATATACATTCTGGTAACACAGTCATACCAACATTGTTCAATAGTATAAGTGATAAATATCTTTCTGGACTGAGGGCAGCATCTTGTTCAAGGAAACTACAAGTCTCGCAGATACTGTAGAGTACCATCAGGAAATAAGACAGTGACTATGCTGATCAATCATTGGTTACTGTGCATCACACCAAATTGCAAAAGGGACAAAGGCTGCCTTTTGACCTTGCAAGAGAACGCAGATTACTTCAAGTCACCCTCGAAATGTAAAATATCTCAAAACCTGGACCTGGTTAACGAACCTACTTCAAGCTGCTCCAGGAAACTGAGGTGTCCATGACGATGACAGGTTTACACAAGGAAGACAAAGAGCAGTTCTGACTAACTAACAATCCCAGGACAAGGAGACCCAAGTTTAAGGATTGGCAAAAAATTTGGGGAAGAAATGGAGGAAAAACTATTTTGTGCAGCTAGTAGCAATGACCAAAAGCACTGAGGGGGTGGTGGAAATGTCGAAGATAAATGATTTCAAAAGGAAATTTAATGAACACTCAAGAGAATAAACTTGCAGGACAACTGACTGGATTGCACTATAACCACATGGACTCAATGGGTCATGTGGCCTCTTTCTGTGCCATGATGACAATATATGAGCCGATACACTCGACTACAGGAGGTGGAATCCTTACCTTACACTACAGAAGTAAACAAGTTATATGCACATACACTCCTAAAGCAAATCTAGTACAACTGGGGAATTGATTCTGTGCTGCTGGGAGGTTAAGGAAAGACTTTAAAGTGTTGAGTTGAAAAAACAACCTCACCTTAGTGCTCTGTACGACTGCAATCAGCCAAGTTTTCTGCCACCAATTCTGGTTTTGCCAGGGCTACTCAATGCCACACAGTCAAATGCAGCCTTAATATCAAGGGCAGTCACTATCACCTCACCTCTGTTCAACTCTTTTGGCCCATGTTTGAATTTTTCTTTAAATTCATTTTTACTCATTTTGTGGGATGTGGGAGTGGGTGGCTAGCCAGTATTTGTTGCCTGTCCATAGTTATAGAGTCACAAAGCTGTACAGCATGGAAACAGACCCTTCACTCCAACTCGTCCATGCCAACCAGATATCCAAAACTAATCCACTCCTATTTTCCAGTACTTGTCCCAAACCCCTCTAACCCTTTCCTATTCATATACCCAATATAATTGTACCAGCCTCCACCACTTCCTCTGGTAGCTCATTCCATGCACACACCACCTCCGCATGAAAAAGTTACCCTTTAAGATCCTTTTAAATCTTTCCCCCTCTCACCTTAAACCTATGTTCTCTACTTTTGGACCCTGCTACCCTGGGGAGAAGATCTTGGCTGTTCACCCTGTCTTGTGTACGCCCCTCATGGTTTAAAACTTCTAGAAGATCACCCTTCAGTCTCTGATGCTCTCAGGAAAGTAGCCCCAGTCTGTTCAGCCTGTCCCTATAGCTCAAACTCTCCAACTCTGGCAACATCCTTGTAAATCTTATCTGAACCCTTTCAAGTTTCACAACACCGTTCAAAAGCAGGGAGACCAGAATTCAATGCAGTACTCCAAAAGTGCCCCAACCAATGTCCTATACAGCTGCTACACAACCTCCCAACTCCTATACTCAATGCACTGACCAATAAAGGCAAGCATGCCAAATTTGTTCTTCACTATCCTATCTACCTGTGACTCCACTTTCAAGGAACTATGAACCTGCACTCCAAGGCCTCTGTTCAGCAACACTCCCAGAACCTTACAATTAAGGTAAGCTGAGTTGTCCATGAGAAGGCGGTGATGAGCTGTCTTCTTGACCAGTGCAGTCCACCTGCTGTAGGCTTATCCACAATAATCTTAGGGAGGGAATTCCAGGATTTTGACCCAGTGACAGTGAATGGACAATGACATATTTCCAAATCAGGATGATGAGTGGCTTGGAGGGGAACTTAAAAGGTGCTGGTTTGATTATATTACTTGATTAAATTACTAACAGTGTGGAAACAGGCCCTTCGGCCCAACAAGTCCACACCTACACTCCGGAGAGCAACTCACCCAGACCCATCCCCTACATTTACCCCTTCACCTAACACTACGGGCAATTTAGCATGGCCAACTCACCTAACCTGCACATTGTTTTGGTGCTGGTGTTCCCATGTATTGTTTCCCTTGTGCTTCTAGATGTAAGTGGTTGTGGGTTTAGAAGGTGCTGTCTGAAGATCTTTGGTGAATTTTTGCAGGGCATCTTGCAGATGATACACACTGAGTGTCAGTGGTGGTAGGAGTGGATGTTTGTGGATGTAGTGCCAATCAAGTGGGCTGCTTTGTTCTGTATACCATCAAGTTTCTTGAATGTTGTATAGCTGCATTCATTCAGGCAAGTGGGAAGTATTCCATTACACCCCTGACTTGAGCCTTGTAGATGGTGGACAGGCTGTAATGAGGTCAAGAGTCAATATTTTTCTCAGTGGCTGGATACAGAAAAAATGCAAGTGGTGAGAACCAATTATTATCAACCTCTTTGCAGTGTATCTGAATACTTACACTCACTCACTGACAGTATAAACCAAATCATCCGCCGACATTTCCGCCACCTGCAAACAGACCCCACCACCAGGGATATATTTCCCTCCCCGCCCCTTTCCGCCTTCCACAAAGACCGTTCCCTCGGTGACTACCTGGTCAGGTCCACGCCCTCCTACAACCCACCCTCCCATCCTGGCACTTTCCCCTGCCACCGCAGGAACTGTAAAACCTGCGCCCACACCTCCTTCCTCACCTCTATCCAAGGCCGTAAAGGAGCCTTCCACATCCATCAAAGTCTTACTTGCACATCCACTAATATTATTTATTGTACCCGTTGCTCCCGATGCGGTCTCCTCTACATTGGGGAGACTGGAAGCCTCCTAGCAGAGCACTTTAGGGAACATCTCCAGGACACCCGCACCAATCAACCACACCGCCCCGTGGCCCAACATTTCAACTCCCCCTCCCACTCTGCCGAGGACATGGAGGTCCTGGGCCTCCTTCACCGCCGCTCCCTCACCACCAGACGCCTGGAGGAAGAACGCCTCATCTTCCACCTTGGAACACTTCAACCCCAGGGCATCAATGTGGATTCCAACAGTTTCCTCATTTCCCCTTCCCCACCCCACCCTCCTCGAGCTTCTCTCTCCACCCTTCAGGCTCACTGCCTTTATTCCTGATGAAGGGCTTTTGCCCAAAACGTCGATTTCTAAGCTTCTTGGATGCTGCCTGAACTGCTGTGCTCTTCCAGCACCACTAATCCAGAATCTGATTTCGAGCATCTGCAGTCATTGTTTTTACCTAGTAGTCAGTGGAACCCCAGTCAATGTTCTTTCCCAAGATCAGTGAACTGCATACACACACACTGTGGCATTAGTCAAGGTCAGGTCACTTGATACAAGCTTCAACTAACTGGCCAGACAGGGAAATGCAGGGAGCAGGGAAAGGCTAGGTTTGTATTTACCCTGTTCATCTGGTCCAGTGTGACGAGCCCACTCTCCCACAGCATTTTCAGCAGCTTTACCATCTTCGCCGCCGTGTTTCCAGTTGACTCCAGCACCATGATAACGGCCTGAGGGGGGGGGGGGGGGGGGGGGAGAAAAAAACATTTACATTTGTACAGCTCCTTTCACATCCTGAAGAGTGCCACATGTAATTAATGATTTTAGAAGTGTAGTCATTGCTATAATGTGGATCAGCACAGAGCAGACAACTGCTTCAACCTGCATTGTTCAGCTGTTTCCTTTTAGAGTGGCAATAGTGGAATTGCTGATCCCAGCTACTGTGAAGAAGAATTCTTTGATCAGCTGCCTATAGTTCATGGGATCTCAAACATATGAGGTCTCAAGTGAATGTCCTAAGGCTCATGTCCAAAGGTGAGCTTAACAATTAAGACAAGCTTGTTAAAGTAAATCTCTTGCTGCTCTGTAAGACCTTAAGAAACGGGAGTAGGTCTTTCAGCTCAAGCCTGCTCAACGGTTCAATAAGATGATGGCTGATCCAACCTTTTCCCTGTACACCTGCTGATTAAGAATCTCTCTCAGCCTTGAGTACACACAAAGACTCTGCCCCACAGCTCTGTGGCAAGGAGTTCTCAGGTTCCAAAGGAGATCACAACTCCCAGAAGAAATTTCTCATCTTAGTCTTAAATTGGTGCCACTTTATTCTGAGACTACGCCTTCTGATCCTACATTCTACAAAGTCTTTTTTCATTGATTCAGGGGATGTGGCCAGCATCTATTGCCTGTTCCCTGTTGCTCTCGAGAGACAAAATGAAAGAGGGTGGGGTGAGCTGTTTCCTTGAACCGCTGCAGTCCACATGCTGAGAGTTGATCTACAATGCTGTTCGAGGAAATTCCAGCGTTCTGATCCAGCAATGCTGAAGGAACATTTCCAAGTTTCCAATGAGGGGCAACATCATCTCAGCATTTACCCTGTTAAATCCCTTAAGAATCCTACATATTTCAATGAGATACCTCTCATTCTTCTAAACTCCAATGCGTACAGTCCCAATCTGTTTCGCCTTTGCTCATAAGACAGTGCCTCCGTCACAGGGATAGCCGAGTGAACATTTGCTGAACTATCTCAATGAAATAATATCTTTCTCTAAATAAGGGGACCCAAACTGTTCGCAGTACTCCAAATGTGATCTCACCAGCACCTTGTACACTCTTACACTCCAACCCTCATGAAACAAAGGCTAACATTCCACTCTGCTTCCTGATTACCCCTGCTACACCTTGCACTAGATTTCTGTGCTGTATGCTCACGTATCCCCAAGTCCATTTCCCTTATGATTATATGGAAAAGATTCATCCCAGTTCTACTCTGCCTGAACAACCATATTTCTTACTGCCTGCCCTGATTTCAATCTATGACCTCCATGGCAAGCCAGGGTCCTCCATCTCCATTTCTGTTCTGGAATACTGGTCAGTGAGCATCTACACACACTTCTCCCATAAGAATGGGCACACACAACTGCCCAGTCTCCCTTTGGGCTAAAGGTACTGGTTTCCCTGTAGTTTTGAAGAAGTCAAACGAGACTCAAAATGTTAACTACTTATCTCCATAGACGCTGCCAGACCTGAGCATCTCCAGCAATCTCTATGTAACAATGACGTTTCAGTCTGGGTAACTGCTACACAGCCTGCATAATGGCCCAGCTGTGACAAGGCTAAAGTTCAAATGCTACCTGTACTAGAGGTGTGTTATAATGTGCGTGAACAGATTGATTCAAAATATCTATTATTCAAGAATTCCTCTGACAGCACTTTCCAAATCTGGAACCTCTACCACAGATACATGGGAACACCAACAGCTTCAGCTTCCCCTCCAAGTCACTCACCATTCTGACTTGGAACCACATCGGTGTGCCAAATTCCTGGAATTTCCTTCCTTACCTCACACCGGCTATCCCCTCAAAGGCTGTTGCAGCTCAAGGTGACAACTCACCACCACATTCTCCAAAGCAATTTGGGACAGGTAACAAATGATGGCCCTGCCAACAACACACATGTCCCAAGGAAAGAAAAATCTTTCAATGATTTCAGGGAACAGCTGCTTTGGGTTTGCAGCCAGGTCCAGCTCCTTAGCATAGAGAGAATGTAGGAAGCACTTGACAACAAATGTTATCATGAAGTTGTTGACTAATGAGATAATCAAAAATTCATATGCGGAAAGTCAGGAGGCATGGGATAGTGGGAAGTTTGGCCAGTTGGATAGAGAACTGGCTAACCGGTCGAAGTCAGAGAGTGGTGGTAGATGGTAAATATTCAGCCTGGAGCCCAGATACAAGTGAAGTTCCGAAGGGATCAGTTCTGGGTCCTCTGCTGTTTGTAATTTTTATTAATGACTTGGAAGAGGGAGTCGATGGGTGGGTCAGTAAATTTGCAGATGATAAGAAAATTGGAGGAGTTGTGGATAGTGAGGGCTGTTGTCGGCTGCAAAGGGACTTAGATATGATGCAGAGCTGGGCTGAGGAGTGGCAGATGGAGTTCAACCCTGTCAAGTGCGAGGTTGTCCATTTTGGAAGGACAAATAAGAATGCGGAATACAGGGTTAACGGTAGGGTTCTTAGTAAAGTGGAAGAGCAGAGGGATCTTGGGGTCTATGTTCATAGGTCTTTGAAAGTTGCCACTCAGGTGTATAGAGCTTGTAAGAAGGCCTATGGTGTATTAGCGTTCATTAGCAGAGGGATTGAATTCAAGAGTCGTGAGGTGATGTTGCAGCTGTATAGGACCTTGGTTAGGCCACACTTGGAGTACTGTGTGCAGTTCTGGTCACCT
>NC_057710.1:2887496-2889370 GCF_004010195.1 Chiloscyllium plagiosum
GGGGGGGATGTCAGGGGTAGGTTCTTTACCCAGAGAGTGGTGAGGGCATGGAATGCATTGCCTGTGGGAGTGGCAGAGTCAGAATCATTGGTGACCTTTAAGCGGCAATTGGATAGGTACATGGATGGGTGCTTAAGTTAGGACAAATGTTTGGCACAACATCGTGGGCCGAAGGGCCTGTTCGTGCTGTATTGTTCTATGTTCTATGTTCAACAATTGCCATCAATTAGTCGAACAGTCTAACAGATTAACTGAGGGGACGAAGGGATGCAGTCTCCAGTTCAGGAGACTTAACAGTCATCATTCCAAATGCAACTGTTTTTCTTAAACAGCCTCAATGTGTGAGCCATGTGGAGATCAAGCTATAACGAATTTCCACTTTGTGTTTTATACTCAGGATTTCCTCCACCTTTAGCATTTATTTGCTCCAAGTCAATCTGATTACATCATGGAGTCAATGACAGGCCCTTTCAGACCAAGGTAGCAAACAGCTATGTTCAGGTCATTGATTGGAGCGTATTCCTCACACCCTTCGGCTGATATCCCATTGCAGAAACAGTACACAAACAGGATGAAAATAATCTCCAAAAACAGGACAATTGTTTCACATCAATTCAAAGTCTGTTCCACAGCAAAAGACGGATTGGCTTTCACTTGCTTCAAGTTATTGATGGAGAGTATGGCAGACAACATGAAACTCAAGCAAGCAAGAGGGAGTGGAAAGCCATTAATGTTAGTACTTCAGAACAGAAAGTAAACTGTTTCACTACTGACGACTGGATCTCTGTTTACATCATCATGCATTGTCAAGCCAAGCTGAAACATGACAGCACTGGGGATGCCTATGCTCACCTCATAAACAAGCTCATGGTGGAAATGTGGCACCTCCAAATCACGGAGGCAGTGCTCAGCTTCTTCCAGCTCTCCGGAGAGCAGGAACTCTTTCAATATGAAATTCATCTGGGTCAGGGAGAAAACAAGTCAGAAAAGCACATACAAAAAGGGGGCAGACAACACAAGGATGTTATGGCTAATCGCAGACGGTCATGCCCAGTGCTGATCACCACAGAAAGAACAGACACTGGAAATGGTTCTCCATCCTCTGGTAATGTTCCACTTTCACTTTGAACGCACACCCCTTAACCACTGTTTATAAAACACATGCAGTAGAGTCAATGGCAACAGATTAATTCCAGCCTGGAGGCTTTCCGTCTGTCACTGAAATACTCCAGTCCAAATCTGCCCCTCAGTTCTGGAATTGGAGGCTGGGAGCTTCCTGTATCAGTGGTGCTGGAAGAGCACAGCAATTCAGGCAGCATCCGAGGACAGGCAAAATCGACGTTTCGGGCAAAGGGCTTTTGCCCGAAACGTCGATTTTGCCTGTCCTCGGATGCTGCCTGAATTGCTGTGCTCTTCCAGCACCACTGATCCAGAATCTGGTTTCCAGCATCTGCAGTCATTGTTTTTACCTTGCTTCCTGTATCACTCAGCTCTGTGCAGGTGAGCAGATTTACATACTGGGCCATTTAAACTCCTGTTTGAAGTCTTTTATATTCATTCACAGGATGTGGACAGCACTGCCTCAGCTGGTGGTGCTGCTGGAAAAGCACAAATCAGGCAGCATCCGAGGAGCAGGGGAATTGACATTCCAGGCAAAAGCCCTTCTTCCAGAATGAGGCTGGGAGCCTCAGGAGTGGAGAAATAAATGGGGGGGGGAGGGAGAAAAGAGAAGGTAGCAGGGAGTGCAATAGGTGGATGGAGGTAGGGGTAAAGGTGAGAGGTCAAACAGGAAGATGGAGCAGATAGGTGGGAAGGAAGATTGACAGGTAGGACAGATCATGAGGATGGTGCTGAGCTGGAAGGTTGGAACTGAG
>NC_057710.1:2889603-2901533 GCF_004010195.1 Chiloscyllium plagiosum
GTTGTTGGTTTGGGGGGGGGGGGGGGGGGGGGAATATATCTGTGGCGGTGGGGTCCATTTGTACGTGGCAGAAGATGATGCGATGTATACAGAGGTTGGCAGGGTGGAAGGTGAGGACCCGCGGGGGCCTTGTTGTGGTTGGAGAGGTGGGTTTCAAGGGCGTATGGGCAGGAAGAGCAGGAGATGCGCTGAAGGGCATCATTTCAACCAAGTGGGAGGGGAAATTGTGGTCTTTAAAGGAGGAGGCCATCTGGCGTGTTCTGTGGTGGAACTGGTCCTCCTGGGAACAGATGAGGTGGAGGAATTGGGAATTTTTATTAGATTCAAATTCCACCATCTGCTCTGACAGGATTCAAACCCAGGTCCCCAGAACATTCCGTGGGTCTCTGGATTAACAGTCTGATGAGAATATCACTCGGCCAATGCCTTCCCTCTTTTTACCAACTAATGAACTTCGTTTTCTTGTGATGCATTGCTTTTCGTCACTTATATAAATGTGAACATAGAAGTTGTAGTTAGTAAGTTTGCAGAAGACACCAAAATTGAAGATGTAGTGGGCAGCGAAGGAGGTTACCTCAGATTACAACGGGATCTTGATCAGATTGGCCAATAGGCCAAGAGTGGCAGATGGAGTATAATTTAGATAAATGTGAGGTGCTGCATTTTGCTAAGGCAAATCAGGGCAGGACTGGCAAGGTCCTGGGGAGTGTTGCTGAAAAAAAAGGAGTCACCTTGGAGTGCAGGTTCATAACTCCTTGAAAGTAGATCACAGGTAGATACGATAGTGAAGGCAGCATTTGGTATGCTTGCCTTTATTGGTCAGTGCCTCAAGTGTAGAAGTTGGGAGATCGTGTTGTGGCTATACATGACATTGCTTAGGCCACTACTGGAATAGTGTGCAATACTACAGGAAGGATGTTGTGAAACTTGAAAGCGTTCAGAAAAGATTTACAAGGATGTTGCCAAAGTTGGAGCTTTTGAGCTATAGGGAGAGGCTGAATAGGCTGGAGCGGTTTTCCCTGAAGCGTCGGAGGCTGAGGGGTGACCTTATAGAGGTTTATAAAATCATGACAGGTATAGATAGAGTGAGTGCGAAGGTCTTTTTCCCAGGGTCGGTGAGTCCAAAACGAGAAGAACACAGATTTAAGGTGTGAAGGGAAAGATTTAAAAGGGGCCTAAAGGGCAATGTTTTCATGCAGAAGGTGGTGAGTGTATGGAATGAGCGCCCAGAGGAAGTGCTGGAGGCTGGAACAATCACAACAATTAAAAGACATCTGTATGGGTACATGAATAGGAAGGGTTTAAGAGGGATACGGGCCAAATGCTGGCAAATGGGACTAGAGATTTATTCACGATGTCCGATCAGCATAGACAAGTTGGACCGAAGGATCTGTCTCCATGCTGTAAATGACTATCAGCTGTTTCCATTTTGTATGTAGCACTGACAGGAGGCCATAGAAAGTCATACAGTATGGAAAACAGACCATTTGGTTCAACAAGTCCATGCCAACTATAATCCCAAGCTAGACCAGGCCCAGCTGCCTGTACTTGGCCCACACCCCTCCAAACATTTCTTATTCATGTACTTGTCTAAATGTTTTTTAAATGTAACTGCACCAACGTTCACTTTCCCTAGCAATTCAGGCCACACACAAATCACTGCTTTCAAAAAAAAAAAATGCCCCTCATGTCTTTATTAAATCTTTTTCCTCTCACCTTAAAAATATGCCCCCCAATTTGAAATCTCCCACCCTAGGGAAAGGACATCTGTCATTCACCTTATCTATACCCCTTATGATTTTATAAATCTCCAAGGTCACTCTTCAACCTGCTACCCTTCGATGAGAGAAGCCCCAGCTTATCCAGCCTCTCCTTATAACTCAAACCCTCCATTTTCATCCCATATGCTGGTAAATCGCTTCTGAATCCTCTCCAGTTTAGCAACATCCCTCAGATTCTGGGCGACCAGAACTGGACACACTATTCCAGAAGAGGAATATCCTGTACAACTTCAACATGACTTGTCAACTCCTATACTCAACAGTCTGAGCAATGAAGGTAAGTGTGCTAAACACCTTCTGAACCACCCTGTCTACCTGTGACGCAACCTTCAAAGAATTATGTACCTGCACTTCTCAGTCTCTCTCTGTTCTATAACACTACCCAACTTTTAATTGTACAAGTTCTGCCCTTGTTTGTTTTACCAGAATGCAATACCTTGCATTTATCCAAATTAAACTCCAACTGCAATTCCTCAGCCCATTAACACAACTGATCGAGATCTCTGTACAATGTGACATAACCTTCTTCAGTGCCCACTATGCCACCAATTTTGGTGTCATCCACAAACTCCCTAACCATACCTTCAATATTCTCATCTAAAATCATTTATATAAATAACAATAATGATGCCACTAAATGAAACCACAAAGACCAAGTACAAATGGAAGGGTCCATTTCCCCTTTATCTGTTTGCACACTCCATCTTAACAGCTTCCCGCAATTCATTTCTTAGACGCAGATTTCTTAAATAATTTTAAGAAAAAAAAATCAATTTGGAGCACTGAAAATTTAGCAGAGTACAGTGCCCAATACAGACCAATATCATTAAAATTCTTCCCAAGTCCCATTTCTTTCTCCTCTCTCCTTGACAATTTCCTTTCTTCTGCTCCATATAAAATAGCTTTTCCAGAATGAAATAAAGCAAGACAGTGCAAAAACCATGAGACTCCCATCATGAACAAGTCGAAACACTGCTCTTGACTTAAGCGTCCTGCCACACCCTAATGCCCAAGGAACTTTGAAGTCACACAAGACATCAAAAAGGAGTTTGGACTAGAACATGCGGTAGTACAGCACAGGAATGGGCTCTTGGCCTACAAATTAAACTAATCCCTCCATTCCTTACATGTGCTTATCTAAAAGCCTCTTAAATGCACCTACCGTACCTGTCTCCACCAGCAGCCCTGGCATTGCGTTCCAGACACCTACCATGTGGTGTAAAAAATTTAGGCAGCGTTTGGTATGCTTTCCTTTACTGGGCAGAGCATTGGGAATAAGCGTTGGGAAGTCATGCTGCAGCTGTACACGACATTGGTTAGGCCACTTTTGGAGTATTGCATTCAATTCTGGTCTTCCTCCTACAGGAAGATGTTGTGAAACTTGAAAGGGTTCAGAAATGATTTACAAGGATGTTGCCAGGGTTGGAGGGTTTGAGCAAAAGGGAGAGCTGAAATGGCTGGGGCTGTTTCCCCTGGATTGTCAGAGGCTGAGGGGTTTATAAAATCATGAAGGGCAGAATAGGATGAATAGTCAAGCTTTATCCCCCCAGAGTAGGGAAGTCCAGAACTAGAGGGCACACGTTTAAGATTAAGATATAAAAGGGAAGGCAAATGCAATATTAGCATTCATTTTGAGTACACTGGAGATGTACTGCTGTCTGATCAGACTGCATTTGGAGTACAGAGAGCAGTTTTGAGCCCCATATCTGTGCTGGCATTGGAGAGGGTCCAGAGGAGATATACAAGAATGATCCCGGGGAGAAAGGGCTCATATAATGACTGGTGGTTAAGGACTCTGTCTGAATTTGATGGATGGTATTTAGAAGGATGAGGGGAGGAATTACATCGAAACTTGCCAGATATTGAGAGACCTGGAGAGAGTGGGCATGGAGAAGATAGATCCTCTGGGAGAGAGAGGACCTGTGGGCTCAGCATCAGGATTAAGGGACAACCTTTTTGAACTGAGAGGAGGCGGCATTTCTTCAGTCAGAAAGTGGTTGATTTGTGAAACTCATTGCTGCAGAGGGCTATGGAGGCCAAGTCAGTGAGCGTATCTAAGACAGAGATAGATCGGCTCATAATTAGTAAGGCAACCAAGAATTACAGGGAGAAGGTAGGAGAATTGGGTTAAGAAACATGTCTGCCAAGATCGAATAGCGGAGAAGACTCAATGGGCCGAATGGCCCAATTCTGCTCCTATATCTTATGGTATTTGACTGGACAGGAACTGAAGGGCCTGGTAGTAGTCTCTAAAACTTGGGGTTAGTCTCATGATCACTTGGATTGACAATTTAGAACTGAGCTGGAGAGAATCTTTCTCACTGTGAATCTTTGAAATTCTGCACATCACTAAGCAAACCCAGGTGATACAGGACTAGAGGAGGAAAGTGAAGTTGAACTCCATCTAATACAATCCTCTGTTCCAGCTTCTGATACAGAACTGTGTTTCTCCATCTCCTGCCCCTCTCAATCATCCTTCCTCGCCAATACCAAATTGGCCTCTTTACAGGGTTCTATGGCCTACCTCTCTGATGAGATGTTTAACAGGTCGCTGCCCTCCGCCTACTCCCCAGACGTTGTCCAATCCGACACCCCGCTTCATACTCAGAAGGACAGCAGCACGATCCAAAGCAGCACTGAAGGGAAGGGAGGACGAAGTCAGACACGCTGGGACCTGGATTAGCTCAGGGTCAGCAGAGCAAGTTTCTGAATAGCAGAGACCATCCCAAGGCACCATTAATACTCAGGCCTCAAAGAAACTTCTTGATTCAAACGCAAAATCGTTTTCTTCAATATCTCAAGCCATGCCCAGTGGCGCTTACCTCCAGCACAGACAAACGCCTCAAATATACATACACACACATGCATGCGCGCGCACATATGATTGAAAACCAATATTAATTTCTCACTTAATAACAGAGCCCTCCCAAAAATTCAAACTTACCGTGCATGATCACAATTCACTCTCCCTTTATAACCGTCGAGAAAGTTTGATGGCAACACATCATCTGCAACTGCCCTGGCGATAAACTGGCCAAGCACCTGCCCAGACAGCAAAGAAAGACACACATTAACTAAGCAAGCTAGGTCAGTGAAGCTAAAGGAGTGACTGGTCCCTGTGAATCTCCAGCATCCAGTGATTGAATGACTTTGGTAATTCTGTAATATCAGACAGCCTGTTCCTATCTGCCGAGAAGTAATGGACAGTGGGGGAAAGTCCATTACAGAGCTAGGAAAATGAAAGCTCTACAATCTGCCCTAGTCCAAATACAATTAACAGGATAAAGGCAACCTAGGACTACAGTGCAATAATCATCAGCTCCTCATGCAGCAACAGATAAAGGGGTTGACATGATGCTACAGTTTTCAGATGTGAGGGACAAAGAGGCACAACAACCATTCGAATTAACAAGTAAAGGCCAGGCAGGATGCAGGGTACAAAATGGCTGAAATGGAAGGTACAGCTCCAGCATCCTGAAGAACAACTGGCGACAATGGGGAGAAAGCTGGTCAAAGGCTTCACTACATATGGTCAATCTGCTCAACAGCCAAGAGAAAAATGTTGACCAACGTATCTCTTCTATTGCTGTTCTAATAGCGGCCTAATGTCACACTAGGCAACTCTTCATGCCAGGATTGACAACTTGGTCTGTACAATAACTTGGCGCTTTTAGTCTTTTTGCAGTATTTGATCAGGCTTTCACAAGGCACAAGTCAGGAGTATGAAGAATACCCTCCACTTCAAGGATGATTGCAGTTCCAAAACTCAAGATGGAATAAGAGACATTTAATTCACCACCTTCATAATTCATATCTCCCCATTTCTAGTGCAAGTAGCAAGTGCATGTATGAGTTACAAGATGCATTGCAACAACTTCTACCACGTAGAAGAGGAGCAGCAAATATATGGGGACGCCAACCAGCATCTGCAAGTTCCTCTCTAAACTACACATTATCCCGACTGAGAAAAAAAGATCAGCCCACCTTCACTGTTGCTGGGTCAAAATCCTGGAACTCCCTACCTCACTGCACACAGGTATGCACACACTGCAAGGACTGCACACACTGCAAGGACTGCACACACTGCAAGGACTGCACACACTGCAAGGACTGCAGCAGTTCGAGAAGGTAGCTCATCATCACCACCAACAACTACTCAAGGGCAATTAAGGATGAGCAATTGATACAGGCCTGGCCAATAATGCCCTTGTCCCATAAATAAATAAAGAAAATCAGACAAACAAATGGCTGGAAAAGCTCAGCAGATCTGGCATTACTTGTGAAGAAAAATCAGACTCACTGGACCTGAAATGTTAACTTTGATCTTTTCTTCACAGAAACTGCCAGACCTGCTGAGTTTTTCCAGCAAATTTTGCTTTTGTTTCTGATTTATATCATCTGCAGTTCTTTTGGTTTTTATTAAAGAAAATCAGACAAATGATTAGTAAGTTAAGTTATTTAATTGCTTGGTCAAAGAGGTATGTCTTAAGAATTGTCTTTAAAAAGAAATTAGGAAGGTGGCGATAGAACAACTTACCTATTAGCCTTACTTCAGTCGTAGAAAAAACGCTCGAAGCTTAGTGAAGAATGTAATAAATGGATACCTGGATAATTGTGGCCTGTCAGCAAGAATTTACAAATGGGAAACAGAGCTTGCCAAACCTGTCTGAGTGTTTTGAGGATGTAACTAATAAAATTTATCAAGCACACATAATTGTTGAGCAAGTACCCCACAAGAAATTGGTTCATGAAGCTCAAGCACATGAGATAGGGGATAATGTACTGGCATGGATTACTGATTTTTTAAAAGCTGAAATACATGGGTTATTCTTGCAATGGCAAGAAGAGAGGCATCATAAGGATCAGTAGTTGAGCCTCAGTAATTTCTATCAATGATTTGAATGTGAGAACCAAACACAATATTTTTGGTTTATCTAAAGCTAGGTAGGAGTGTGTTACGAGGAAGATGAAGTAGCTTTAAGATGATATGGACAGACTTAATGAGTTGGCAAGAACATGGCAGATGCAATTTAAGATGGAAAGTCAAAAGATTTGGCAGTTTAAAAAAAATGTTGGTAGGAGGAACAAACGTTCAGAGTATTTGCTAAATGGTAAAAGATTAAAAGAGTAGATAAACATGGAGTGCTCTGGGCATTCCCATCAATAAATCATTCAAGGTTAACATGCAAGTACAGCAAGCCATTCTGAAAGCTAATGGAATGCTAGCCTTCACTAGGTACATGGAACAGTGAAGTCTTGCTTCAATACAAGTCTTGAGGAAGGGTCATCGGACCCAAAACATTCACTTTAATTTCTCTTCACAGATGCTGCCAGACCTGCTGAGCTTATCCAGCAACTTCTCTTTTTGTTTCTCAAACACAGAACAGTACAGGCCCTTTGGCCCTCAATATTGTGCCGATCTTTTATCATATTTTAAAATCAAACTAACCTACATACTGTTCATTGTACTATCTTCCATGAGGCGCTTAAATATCCCTAAAGTATCTGACTCTACTATCACTGCTGGCAGTGCATTCCACACACCCACCACTCTGTGTACATAACCGACCTCTGACATCTCCCCTGAATCTTCCTCCAATCACCTTAAAATTATACCCCCTCGTGTTAGCCATTCCCGCCCTGGAAAAAACTCTCTGGCTATCTATTCTATCTTTGCCTATCATCTTGTACACCCCTATCAAGTCACCTCTCACCCTTCTTTGCACCAATGAGAAAAGCCCTAGCGCCCTCAATCTTACTTCATAAGGCATGCCCTGTTTCTCATTTATAACATCCACAGTTCTTGCGGTTTTTATTCAATTCAACATAACTTTGGTTCAACCACAAACGGAACACTATGTGCAGTTTAATCCCCTCACTTTAGGAAGCAGAGATGGAATGGTGGGTTGTCCAGTGAGAACGAATGGGGAAACTGAGTCTGTATTCTCTAGAGTTGAGGAATGAGGTGATCTCAATGAAATCTAAAAGATATTTAGAGGGATAGACCAGGTAGACGCAGATAAAATGCTTCCCTGGAGCTAGGGAGATCTAAAACTAAGAGACACCATTTCAAAATAAGGGAGGGGCCTCTCAGGACTTAAACGAGAATTTGTTTTTTAACTCAAGAGATTGTGAATCTCTACCCCACGATTGTATTCAATAGTATAACAGGTCTGGGAGGTGAGAAGCCTGGTCCTGTTCTTACCATGACAAGTCCAACCAATAGGGCCACTGGCACAGTGAGCAAAACCCATAGCAGCAGATGGTATAATAGGAGTTACTGTAATAATGTTCCTTTCTCAGAGCCCTACACTGCAGAGAATTTGAATACAGGCAGTGCATGGACTAAATTTTAAAATGCTAAAGGGTGCAGCTGGTCAGAGAGAAGCTTACACTGAGCAAGTTCCCAACAGTAGGTTTGAGAATGCTCAAGGCAAGCGGCAGTACTTTTATTTCACTTAAGGTTAATCTATTTCTGGATCAATATTTACATAAGCTAGGCGTGTCTGACTGTGTTGAACACCAACAGCTCAAGCACAGGGAAGGTCTAAAGAATGTAAGTGAACCTGTTATGTGAAAAGGAACAATTTCCTTCAGTAACTAATCTGCAGCACTCTCAAACTCCACCTAAAACAATATGCTAAAGTGAACTGGTATGTCTCTGTTAATAAACAATCCAATCCGGTCAATCACCTTAAACCACCCAACATTTACAATCCTACTGGCTAATGTTGAAGTTCTGCTGGAGGTGTGTTTCAGATGAGAACTGAAACCAAGGCCTCCAATGCCAGTATATCTTTGTTTAAAAAAGGGAATCAAAACTGTTCACAGTTCACCAGCATGGTGGCTCAGTGGTTAGCACTGCTGCCTCAGTGCAAGAGACCCGGGTTCAATTCCCGCCTCGAGCAACTGTCTGTGTAGAGTTTGCACATTCTCCTCATGTCTGCGTGGGTTTCCTCCGGGTTCTCAAGTTTTCTCCCACAGTCTAAAGATGTGCAGGTTAGGTGAATTGGCCACGCTAAATTGCCCGTAGTGTTAGGTGAAGGGGTAAATGTAGGGGAATGGGTCTGGGTGGGTTGCTCTTCGGAGGGTTGGTGTGGACCTGTTGGGCCAAAGGGCCTGTTTCCACACTAAGTAATCCAATTGCAGCTATGGTCTAACTAGTGCCTTGTATAATTTTAGCAAGACTTCCCTTTTTTTTGACTCCATACCCTTTAGGAAAACATAAAGAGTAGAACTCCAGAAGTGAGGAGTATGCTTTCTGTTGTATTACATTAATGTTACCTTGGGCAATGACAGTATTACATCAGGCACAGCAAGATTCCATACCAGCTAAAAGTGGATTACAGCACAGAAACAGATCCTTCAACCCATCAAACCTGCACTGACAGATGATGCCTTTCTAAATAAAGACCTTGTGCCTCTACATGATCCATATCCCTTTATTCCCTGCCTATTCATGTCTCTAAACCCTTCCTATTCATGTAACCATCCATGTATATATTGCAATTGTCCCAGCCTTCACCACTTCCTCTAGCAGCTCATTCCAGACACGCACCATGCTCTGCGTGAAAAAGTTGCCCCTTAGGTCCCTTTGACGTCTTTCCCCTTGGTGGGGGAGACCAGAACTTGAGGGCATAGGTTTAGGGTCAGAGGGGAAAGATTTAATAGAGACCTAAGGGGCAACTTTTTCATGCAGAGGGTGGTGCGTGTATGGAATGAGCTGCCAGAGGAAGTGGCAAAGGCTGGTACATTACATCAAAGGCATCTGGATGGGTATATGAATAGGAAAGGTTTGTAGGAATGTGGGCCATTACGGAATCTAATCTAATCTAAAAAAAAGTGCTGGTAGATGGAACTATATTAATTTAGGATACCTGGTCGGCATGGATGGGTTAGACTGAAGGGTCTGTTACCGTGTTATACATCTCTATGACTCTTTCCCTCTAATTCTGGACTCCCCCCATCCCAGGGAAAATACCTTGGCTATTCACCCTATCCATGCCCCTCATGACCTTTTAAACCTCTATAAAGTCATCCCCCAGCCTCCAACACTCCAGGGAAAATAGCCCCAGCCTATTCAGGGTCTTCCTCCACCTCAAACCCTCCAACCTGGCAACATCCTTGTAAATCTTTTCTGAACCTTTTCAAGTTTCACAACAGCCTTCCTACAACGGGGAGACCAGAATTGCATGCTGAATTCCAAAAGTGGCCTAAACAATGTCCTGTACAGCGACAAAATCTCCTAACTCCTATATTCAAAACCTCCTCCAGCAGCTCACTGCAGGCACTTACCATCCTGTTTAAAAAAAATCTGTTGCTCATATCTTCTTTAAACTTTCCCCTTTTACCATAAGCCAACGTAATAGTTTACATTTCTACCCTGGCAAAAAGACTCTGACTATCCACGCATCTTAATTTTGTAAATATATATCAGTTCATCCTCTCAGCTTGTTCAATCTCTCCTCATAGCTAATATCCTCCAAACCAGACCACATCCTGGGAAACAAAGTCTCCATATCCTTCTGGTAATGTGGTGACCAGAACTGTGTGCAACAGCTGTAACATGACTCACTAATTTCTATACTCAGTGCACCGACTGATGAAGACAAGCATGCCTTACACCTTCTTGACCATCTTAGCCACTTGTTGCCATTTTCAAGGAACTGTGGACCTGTACGTCTAGATCTCTCTGTATGTTAATCTGCAGCTCCCCAATCTTTTGACATATCTGCAAACTTCATAATCAGACCACCTACATTCTCCTCCAACTCACTGTAAAATATACACAAACAGCAGTGGTCCCAGCACTGATCCCTGTGGAACACGGTTTGACACCAATTTCCAGTCTGAAAATCACTCTTCCACCACTATTTCAATAATGACCAAGCCAGTTCTATGCCATCTTACCAACTTTCAATGGATCCCATGTGACTTCACCTTCTGTATCAACTGGACATGAGGGACCTTGTCAAAGGCCTCGCTAAAGTCCATGTAGACAACATCCACTATCCGGCTCTCAATTATTATTCACAACACCAGAAGAATTCTGCTCTGGCATTAGTCCTTTTACACCTTCCTAAATAGGCATGAGGAACCAGAGTTTAACATCCCAATTCAAAACTGATACCTCTAATGAGGCGATATATTCCAGAAAGCAGAATTTCTCCCAACTGAATTTAGGTAAGCACTAAATTGGAATGGCCAAAATCTGTAATGCAGCTCTGGCAGAACAAGGATCTCTTATTTCCTGAAACAGCTAATATTCGCAGGAACTCTGAATACCATTTGAGGGAGATGGATTCTGAGGAGTGCATACGATAAATGTCAGGCTGTGACAAACCTCAACAGAAGTCATCACAATTCAGGTACTGCTCAGTCCATGACACTATGGTTTCGCTATCTGATTTTCTTTCCAATTCCTGCATTAATAACATGCTCATTTATCTTGACATTTAGTGCTGAAATGTTAACTTGTCATTTTCTCACTATGTGCTGGCTCAAAGTGCACATTTCCATTAATTTCTGTCCTTATTTCACCTTAATACAATGCTGGTGGAGTGTACCATGTGAATAAAAGGTTGCACACAGGATCTCAAGCTAAGTAACATGCCCCATAATCCTAGGTACAAATTAGGGCTGTATTAGTAGCTGATCTTTTATCAGCAAATGCTTGTGAAGAGCTTGCACTTTTACCTGTGGTGCTTCAGGTGTATCAAGAATAAGGTCAGGCAGATCCTTCAGCATCTTATCAAAGGCCTTGGCAACATCATCAGCTGTAAGGACTTTCCCCAGGAGGTCAGACAGAAGCCGGGATGTCAGCTCCCGGTGACTCGCCTTGCCTTCCAACGCAAGAGAGACTGCCAGAGAAGGAACCTCATGCTTTCTCTTGCCCAGGTTCAGTTCCTGCAGCAGAGCCTAAAAACAGAGTCACAGAATGGTTATAGCAAGAGCACTCAGCTGGTTCCACTGCCTTGCCATTGCCTCAGATCCATGAAAAGCTCCTCTCTTTAGATAACTTTCCAAATATCCTTTTGAAAGTCATAATTGATTCAGCCACCCTCTTGGGGGGAGTGCATTCCAGATAGTAACCACCTGCTGCCTAAATAAGCCCTGGTACTGATTTTCATTCATTGTTGTTCTCTAGTG
>NC_057710.1:2902033-2907258 GCF_004010195.1 Chiloscyllium plagiosum
AAAACTCTCCTCTCTTTAACACTTTAAAGATCCCATTATCACTACCAGATAGTTAATGCATCTTTCTGACATTTCTTTGCAAATACTTTCTCTTGCACCTTTCCCACCAGTTGGTAACCAATATAACACTATCCTGTATTTATTGTACTATACAATAAAATACACTCAGTATTCTAACTGGAAGTCTTAGCTCTAGCCAAATGATTTCTATCTGTGCTCCTTCTGGGATTCTCCAAAACTAATATTCTCCTTAAACCTTCCAGCCGCTTCCTTTATTTGGCTCATCTTTCCCGAGCATCTTGTATTCAAGAATGTTTAGTATCCAATCCTGCACTTTATTTGAGCCAGGCTTCTGTTCCAGTCACATCGTATTCTTACCTAAATATCTGAGCCTTCAACCTTACACATCACAGAACAAACATGGTCTTCACTGAGGATTAATCACAATGAACTCCAGCAGCAATATGTACTGTTTCAGCAATTTCAATATTAAAAAATACCCTTACGCATTGCCTGGGCACAGAAAACATTTTAAAAACTGATACACGGCCAAGTGGCAAGGCAGAGAGGAGAAACGAATGTTTTAGGAGTGCTTAAAGGGAGAGAAAAGTGTGTCAGAATCTAGGAAAAAGGAAGCACCACATTCCTGCTCTTGCCATCTCGTGTGTTGGAGGCCAAGGCAAGTCACTGGATGCTGACAGCTCGCTTCTACCTCATCACTAGGACAGCTATGGCATGAAATGCCTTCCCTCAACACGACTACTGCTCTTTCTCCACCTCAACCCTTCCACTCAGTATGGGAAAAGTATTACTCATCACACTGCTTTTAAACAGCCATCAAACTTTACTCTTTAACTGAGCAACGGTTTACGACACTCCTGAAAACCTACCTCTTTGACCAAACTTTTGGTCTTCTGACCTAATATCTCCTCATATGGCTTGGTGTCATACTTTGTTTATAATGCTCCTGTGAAGCGCCTTGGAATATTCCATTATGTTAAGTTGTTACATAAATATAAGTAGTAGTTGAGCAGTAACCTAAACATCAAACAAGGACAATTTATGACTTTAAAACAGGAATGGTATGCTGTCTCCACCTCCCATTCCCAAGCCTACACTTGATCGCAAATTGTGTACACCATCAGAGAAGGTATTTTTCCCCTTTTTCAGCCAAGGGGTTTGGCAGGGAGGGTACCCAAAGGACAAGGCAGTGAACCAGCTATCACAATGCCAGGTTTTACAATGCCCCTGTATCTATGCTGCTGACATGGTTGATCCAGTTCAACTTCTATGCTAAGAACTCAGGGACCACTGAACTACGTGAGATGGTGACTGGAATGTCTCTTGTTGGTGGCAATGACCTGGTGTTCATTTTACCTGCTACACAATATTACCCAGGCATGTAATATAGGCTGCTCTAGGTTACCTGACAATCAGGGGAATAGAACACAGGAGTGGAACAGCCCCAACTTTTGACATTATAACCAGCTTGCAGTTGAAAACTACCAGTCTGAAAATGATCTGAAAATCTAGGACAGCAAGGCTGTCACAAAGCTTAATGTCAGACCAGTACAAAATTATCAGGTGAGCACAGGAAAAGCTGTTTCCAGATTCAGCAGAGAGGATTCCAGCATTGATTAATCAGAGGTGAGAGACAGCACTTTCAGCTTGAAAAAATATCCAAGAAGTGAGTGCAGAAGGACTTAAACTGGATGGAAGATAAGAGACCTAAGGAGTGGGGTGAGATGAGAGGATTGGGACAAAGGAAGATGCTATTCAGTGAAGATAACTGATAGGGACACGCTTAAGATGTTGAAGTTTGAGGGCTGGATGAGAAATGTAGAGACTTCATTTACGTACCGCCACTTCACGTCCATCTCCATGTTCAAAGTACTCCTTCACAATTGGAGTCACGGTCTTCTGCAGTGCATTTTCATCCAGTTCTGGGACCATTGTCCCATACACTGTTTTGCCCTAACAACAGAGCAGACAGACAAATTCATCGCCATATATTAGACCCCCTCAACATCATCACCTTACTTTAGAGGTTATCTACAATAATGGAGTTAGAAAAGTGGAGGCTGTTACATTACAACATTTAAAGGGCACCTGGATGGGAATAGGATAGGAAGGATTTAGAGGGACACAGGCCAAGTGCTGGCAAATGGGAGTAGATTAATTTAGGTCGGCACAGATAAGTTGGACAGAAGGGTCGGAAAAAAAAACTTGCCAATCTTTAGCATCTAACTGTCTGATTTAAGGCAGGTGACTTTAATAAATTTCTATTATTTCATTCTTGAGATGGAAAATTCTGCCTCAAGATCAAAAGCTCAGTACTGCAGCTTTCCAGCACCAAAGCCCTGCACGATTGCAAAAGCCTCGAATGTCTTCAAAATGGTTGGCTAACATTCTTTAGGGAAGGAAATCTACTCTCCTTAACTGGTCTGGCCTATATGTGACTCCAGCAATATGACTTAACAGCCTTCTGAAATGATCTAGTAAATCATTCAGTTGCAAAACAAAACCTGCTATGAATTTAATCCGGACAACTATGAGATGATGCATTTTGGGAGATCAAATGCAAGAGGAAAGTATACTGTAAACAGCAGGACCTAAGAATCATTGATATGCAGAGCAATCTTGGGCTCCCTGAAAATGATGACACAAGTGGATTTGGCGGTAAAGGAGCTGACTGGCATGCTTGTTTGCATGGGGCAGTGAATATAAAAGTTGGCAAGTCATGTTGCAGCTCCATAAGCTGTACTTCAGTGAGGTCACATTTGAAGTATCATGTGCCATCCTGGAAGAAGGATGTAGAGACTCTGGAGAGGGTTACCAGGATGTTGCCTGGAAAAGAGCAAGTTAGCATAAAACAGGGGTTGTTGAAAAGTGTGGTGCTGGAAAAGCGCAGCAGGCCTGAAGAAGGCTCATGCCCGAAACGTCGATTCTCCTGCTCCTCAGATGCTGCCTGGCCTGCTGCGCTTTTCCAGCACCACACTTTTCAACTCTGGTCTCCAGCATCTGCAGTCCTCACTTTCTCCTATAAACAGGGGTTGGACAAACTTCGACTGTCTTTGCTAGAGCATTGGAGGCTGAAGGGTGACTTGATAGAAGATTATAATATTATGAAAGGCGTGGACAGAGTCTTTAACCCAGGGTGGAAATGTCAAAACTATAGGGCACAGGTTTAAGGTGAGAGGGGAAGCGTTTAAAGGAGGCACGTGAGGAATGTGTTTTTTTTTAAAAACACGGGATCGTAGTTGCCTGGAACACGCTGCCAGTGAAGGTGGTAGAAGCAGATATGATAGCAATGTTTAAGAGGCATTTAGATAGTTACATGAACAGGAAGTTGAAGAATACAGATCTTATGGTCCTATAGTCACCTCAAGATCTACGACTCAGAAACGAAAGGAAATTGCATTCGATGCCAAAGGTCTACATAAGGAGGAGGGGGTGGATAGGAATGAACACAGCACAGTCCTTGTGGAGACAAAACCTTCACAATCTGTACTCTCAAGACTCAGCTTATCCCCACTTTTCCATATGTGATCCAGCCAAGTGTGTAGGAAGGCACGCCAGGTTAGTATCAGAACCAGAAATGAGATGTCAAACTGGTGAAGCTATAACACAGGACTAGTTAACAAAACATGAAGCAGCATGCAGTTAACACAGATAATCAATTCTACAGAAAACATATCCAATTTAAACTCAGCAGTCCTCCCACATCCAGTTGTGAATGATAAACAATTAAACTATCTACAATATGCACTACAAAAATCCAAAAGATCCTCAGACAGCACCTTCCAAACTTATGACCACTTCCACCTGGAGGGACAAGGGCAGCAGATATATCGGAACACCCCATCTTAGAGTTGCTCTCCAAGCCACTCACCATCCTGACTCAAAAATATATCAACATTCCTTCACTGTCGCTGAGTCAAAATTCTGGAATGCCCTTAAGAGCATTATGGGTCAACTCACAGCAGGTAGACTGCAACGGTTCAAGAAGGCAGCTCACCATCACCCTCTCAAGAGCAACTAGGGAAGGGCAACAGCTGATTCCTGATGAAGGGCTTTTGCCCGAAACGTCAATTTTCCTGCTCAAATGCTGTCTGACCTGCTGTGCCTTTCCAGCACCACACTAAGCTAGACTCTGATCTCCAGCATCTGCAGTCTTCACTTTCACCATGGGCAATAGCTGGCCAGTTACTAATGCCTACATCCCACAAGTGAATTAAAACAAACTAACAGGTGCTCAGCTAATACCCCTACCCACAATCATAGGGAAGCAAAGAACAGAGGGAAAGAGACAAGGCTATTTGCAAATACCTTCAAACAGAAATGCCAAATGGATGATCTAATTTTTTTCCTCCTCCAGACCCCCAGTATCACACATGCAAGTCTTCAACCAATTCTATTCACATCATGTAGAGTTGAAATGACTGGATGGTGCAAAGAATACAGCTCCTGACAACATTCTAAAAACAGTACAGAAGATTAAAAAGAGCCCTTAGGAATATTGATATACAGAAGGATCTGGGTGTGCACAGATCACTGAAGGTGGCAGCACAGATAGATATGATAGTAAAAAAAATGCCTATGGCATACATGGCTTCATTGGAAGGGGCACTGCATATCAGATTAGGCAAGTTATGCTGCAGTTAATAGAACTTTAGTTAGACCACACTTGGAATATTGCATGCAGTTCTGATCACCACATGACCAGAAGGACATTGATGCTTTAGAGAAAGTACAGAAAGGTTTACCAGGATGTTGCCTGGTTTGGGGGATTTTAGTGATGAAGAAACATTGGATAGACTGGGTTTGTCTTCAATAGAACGCAGGAGGTTGAGAGGCAACCTGATAGCTTATAAGATTGTCAATACCCTGGATAGAATGGAAAGTATAAGTCTTTTTCCCAGAGTGGAGGGGGCAATTACTAGGGGACACAGGTTCAAAGTGTGGTGGAGTGGGCTGAAAAGAGATATGCAAGACGTTTTTCATACAAAGATGATGAGTCGCTAGAATGCACTGCCAGAGCAGGTGGTAGAAGCAGATATAATAGCAGCATTCAAGAAAGCCCGAAATGAATACATGATTAGGAAGGGAACACCCGGAGGGGACATGGGTTGGAGGGGCCGCGAGCACAGAGCGGAGCCGCCTGGAGAGGCCGCGAGCACGGAGCGGAGCCGCCTGGAGAGGCCGCGAGCACGGAGCGGAGCCGC
>NC_057710.1:2908134-2918442 GCF_004010195.1 Chiloscyllium plagiosum
GAGCTGGAGCGGAGCCGCCTGGAGAGGCCGCGAGCTGGAGCGGAGCGGGCTGGAGAGGCCGTGAGCTGGAGCGGAGCGGGCTGGACAGGCTGAGAGCTGGAGCGGAGTGGGCTGGAGAGGCTGAGAGCTGGAGCGGAGTGGGCTGGACAGGCTGAGAGCTGGAGCGGAGCGGGCTGGCGAGGCTGAGAGCTGGAGCGGAGTGGGCTGGAGAGGCTGAGAGCTGGAGCGGAGTGGGCTGGAGAGGCCGTGAGCTGGAGCGGAGCCGCCTGGAGAGGCCGCGAGCTGGAGCGGAGCCGCCTGGAGAGGCTGTGAGCTGGAGCGGAGCGGGCTGGAGAGGCTGTGAGCTGGAGCGGAGCCGCCTGGAGAGGCTGTGAGCTGGAGCGGATTGGGCTGGAGAGACTGTGAGCCGGAGCGGAGCCGCCTGGAGAGACTGTGAGCCGGAGCGGAGCAGGGACAGTTGTTGGACTCGGGTCTGGCACAAGCAGTCAGCAGCTTGCGATGCCGATCAGACCACATGTGGAAGGCATGAGAGGAGACACTGTAAACTTTTCACTGTACTCCTGTACTGGAATACACATGACAATAAAGGATATTCTTTTCTTCTATAGAGGGATATGGATCCATTAAATGAGGACAGTTTTAGTATGGAAGGACCACATGCCTTGGTGCTGGCTTGAAGGGGCCAAGGGCCTGTTCTTGTGCTGTACTGTTCTGTTCTTTGTAAGTCTTGTACTCCAGAATTTGCCACACTCCCTAGCCAAGCTGTTCCAGTACAGCTTTGCCTGTCCAATTACTGCTACACTCTACTCTTGATGAAAGTAAAGATAGCTGTGGACAGTTCTTCGAGCAGCATTTACTCAATAACAGCCTGCTGACTGATGCTCGGTTTGTCTTTTGTATGGCCACTGAGCCCCTACCCTAATCAATGGGAATCATGAACTGAACTCTCCACTGGTTGGAGTCATACCTAGCACAAAGGAAGATGGTTGTGCTTGTTGGATGCCAGTCACCTTAGTACCAGGACATCATTGCAGGAGTTCCTCAGGGTAGTCTGGGTCCAAACATCTTCAGCTGCTTCAATAATCTTCCCTTCATCATGACGTCAGAAGTGTAGATGTTCCCTTATAATTAAGTAATGTTCAACACCACTCAACTCATCAGATACCAAAGCAGTCTGCACACACATAGCCCAAACAACAGTGAGAGGCAGAATGTGGCAAGTAATATGTGCATCCTATAACTGCTGGGTAATGACCATCTTCAACAAGAGATGCAAACCATCTCCCCTTGCCATTATTATTGCTGAATATTCCACAATCAGAAATGTGAAAATCAGGAACTGGATGCGGTTATTTGGCTTATCAAGACTGCTTTATCATTCAATAAAACACGACTGACCTTTGATTTCAATGCCTTATTCTTCACACCACTTCAGGTCTTAAATATCTGGAAATGATTCAATCTCTGCCTTGAAAGACTCAGTCATTGAACATCAGGACAGAAAATTCCAAAACATCACCACCGTGTGTGTGAAGCAATTCCGTATCTCAGTCCTAACTGATCTGCCCTTATTCTGAGAGTGTTCACTTGTTCTAGATTCAGTCCAGCCAGGGGAAACATCCTGCCTGTTTTTACTCTGTCATGCTCTGTAAGCATTTTACACATTC
This sequence comes from Chiloscyllium plagiosum, assembly GCF_004010195.1. Lineage (NCBI taxonomy): Eukaryota > Metazoa > Chordata > Chondrichthyes > Orectolobiformes > Hemiscylliidae > Chiloscyllium > Chiloscyllium plagiosum. Next base: position 2,909,802 of record NC_057710.1, read on the forward strand.
CAATCAGGAAGCCACTCATTCTTATAAACTCTCGACTCATCATCATAGCGGGTACCACCAACCAGAAACTGAACTGGACCAGCTACATATAAATAGAGTGGAGCAGTTCAGAGACTAGGACTTGTGTGGAAGCAACTCAGCTCCCAATACACCGGTGGAAAAACCAATATCAGGTGTGTGATGGAATACTCTCCACTAACCAGACCGATATAGCTCCAACTCAAATAGCTTGACATCATCAAGGGCAAAAGCAGTCCCCCATCTAAGATGGGGTGGCACGGTGGCTCAGTGGTTAGCACTGCTGCCTCACAGCGCCAAGGTCTCAGGTTCGATTCCAGCCTCGGGCGACTATCTGCGTGGAGTTTGCACATTCTCCCCGTGTCTGCGTGGATTTTCTCCGGGTGCTCCGGTTTCTTCCCACAGTCCAAAAATGTGCAGGTTAGGTGAATTGGCCATACTAAACTACCCATAGTGCTGGTGCATTTGTCAGAGGGAAATGGGTCTGGGTGGGTCACTCTTTGGAGAGTCGGTGTGGACTGGTTGGGCCGAAGGGCCTGTTTCCACACTGCAGGGAATCTAATCTAATTCACGCTTTCTGACAAGACACAGTGGCAGCAAGGTGCACTGCAACAGCTGACTCAGGGCTCCTTTGAACCTTCCAAAGCTGTAACTTCTTCCACCTGGAAGGCCAATAGCAGCAGTTACACAGGAAAACTCCTCTCTAATCCACACACACACACACCATCCTGACGTGGAACAGTATCACTGTTCCTTCTCTATTGCTGAGTTAAGATCCTGGAACACCCATCATAACAGCACTGTGGGTGTCCCAAAGATTGCAGTGGTTCAAGGTGGCAGCTCAGCACCATGGTAATAAGGGATTTACAATAAATACTGGTCCAGCCAGCGATACCCACATCCTGGAGAAGAATACAAAAATTGGAACAGGCCCTAAAACATCACACTCCAAAGTGTGCTCTAACCCTAAAAGGTTATATCCATTGTTGTCCTTGTACTGAGGGATTCTTTGGATCCAAGAAAACATACCCACCTGGACAGCATCATCATAGTTTGGATCACGAGCATCGGGTTCTTCATAATCATAAATAACTCCAGCCGCACCCCATACACCCTTCCCGCCAGCTCCACCTGGAACAAACAGAGTGGTTATACCCACAAATCAAAGAATCATGCTCAGCTCATTCTGAAATTTGAAATTCTTGTTCAAAAGGATGTGGACTGTGTTTTTTATTCACTTGTGGAACATGGGCATCGCTGGCTGGCCAGCATTTTGTGCCCATCCCTAGTTGCTCTAGAGGTGGTGGTGGTGAGCTGCCTTCTTGAACCGCTGCACTCCTTGTTCGGTATGTTGATCCACAATGCTCCTAGCTAGGGAATTCCAGGATGTTGACCCAACCACAGTGAATGAACAACGATATATTTCCAAGTTAGGATGGTGAGTGACTTGGAAGAGAACTTGAAAGTGGCAGTGTTCCCATATATCTGCTGACCCTGTCTAAGGTGGTGATATTCATGGGTTTGGAAAGTGCTGTCTAAGGAGCTTTGGTGAATTTCTGCAGTGCACCTTGTAGACACACTGTTGTGATTGAATGTCAGAAGGAATGGATGCGGTCAAAGAAGCTAACTTGTACTAGATAGTGTCAAACTTCTTGAGTGTTGCTGGGACTGCACCCAACCAGTCAAGTGGGGAGCGTTCCATCACACTCTTGACTTGTAGTCAGTGGACAGACTTTAAGGGACAGCACAGTGGCTCAGTGGTTAGCACTGCTGGCTCACAGCATCAAGGACTCGGTTTAATTCCAACCTCAAGTGACTGCCTGAGTGGAGTTTGCACATTCCCCCCATTTCTGCGTGGGTTTCCTCCAGCTGCTCCGGTTTCCTCCCACAGTCCAAAGATGTGTAGGTCAGGTGGAGTGGCCATGCAAAACTGTCCATAGTGTTCAGGGATATGTAAGCCAGGTGGGCTAGCCATGGGAAATGGAGGGTTACAGGGATTGGGTAAGAGGCGGGCGTCTGGATAGAACGCTCTTCAGAGGGTTGGTGTGGACTTGATGGGCCAAATGGCCAGCTTCCATACTGTAGGGATTCTATTCCATTCCATGATTCTATGAGTCAGGAGGGGAGCTCATCATCGCAGTATTCCTAGCCTTTGACCTGCTCATGTAGCTACTGTGTTTATATGGCAAATTCAGCTGAGTTTCTGGTCAATGGTACCCTCAGAATGTGGACAGTTGAGGATTCAGTCAAGGTAACACCTTTCTGTCAAAGGACAGTGGTTACATTGTCCCTTATTGGAAATAGTCATTGCCTGGCATTTGTGTTGCTAATGTTACTGGCAGGGACAAATCGAGATATCAAGACAGATCAAGACATTTTTTTTTACTGTGAATAAGTCTCAACAGGTTGATGGAATAGAAATTGACAATTATTTAATTAGCAAGAACAGTGGACTGAAAGGTCTGTAGGCCTCCTCTCACAAGCAGAAATCCCATCATGCGTAATGAGAGCAAGGACCCTGATAGAGCTTGAGGTTTTCTGCCTATTTAATATTTGACCTGCAGTGGCTTTTACCATTTTGCTTCCCTGTTGGAGTACATTTAGGAATATATAAATAGGGATCATCATCTAGAGGGAATGAAGGAGTGAAAACAAAGGATCCTACAATAGTAGAAAAGAAATTATCCTATAATTTTACCACAAAAGATACCAAAGGTCATCCTTCTCAAACTACCTGCAGTTACACAGTCATAAGAATCACAGAATCCCAACAACAGAAGCAGGCCTTTCAGCCCATTGAGTCCACACCGCCCCTCCAAACAGCATCCCACCCTCTCCCCTGTAAACCTGCATTTCCCATGGTGAATCCACCTAGCCTGCACATCATGGGGCAATTTAGCATAGCAAATCCACCTAACCTGCCCACCTTTGGACTGTCGGAGGAAACCGGAGATCTGGAGAAAACCAATATACACATGGAGAGAACGTGCAAACTCCACACAGTCACCAGAGGGTGGAATCGAACATGTCCCCGGTGCTTCGAAATGGTGACCACCCACTCATCTCCATCAGTTCTCCATAGCTGTCCAACTGTGGGGGACAGAGACGGTAAAACTCCTGACATCTGCAGTAGTCACTTCACCCGGTGAAACAGCGATGCTCTGAAAGCCTGTGATTTCAGATAAACCTGTTGGATTACAACCTGGTATCATGTGACTTCTGACTTTATCCACCCCAGTTGAACACCAGCACCTCCACATCACCTGCAGTACCCACACATGGTGTACTGTGTGCAGTTTTGGTCTCCCAACCTAAAGAAAGATTATACTTGCCATAGAAGAGTGCAATAGAGATTTACTAGGTTGACAGTAAGAATGGCAGGACTGTCCCAAGAGAAGAGATTAGTTGGACTCAAGTTCAGAAGGATGCAAGAGGAACTGACTAAAACGTATAAACATCTAACAGGGCTAGACAGACTGGATGCTTGGAGGATGATTTTCCTTGTTCAGAAGTATAGAACTGAGGACACTGTCAGGATACGTAACCTGTCTAAATCCCTCTGCAGAATCCTTTTGTCATCCTCACCATTTGTCTTTCCAACAATTTTTTTGTGTCACCTGCAAACTTGGCAACAGTACATTCATGAATATATAATGTAAATAATTGTGGTCTCCCTTAAATGAAAATGCTCTCATTATCCCAACTCAGTCTTCTATTAGCAAGGCAAAAGTAAAGACTGCAGATGCTGGAAATCAGAGTCTAGATTAGAGTGGTGCTGGAAAAGTACAGCAGGTCAGGCAGCATCCGAGGAGCAGGAAAATCGATGTTTCAGGCAAAAGCCCTTCATCAGGAATGAAGGCAGGGAGCCTCTGAGGTGGAGAGCAATTTACCATTAATGTTAATAAATTACTCCAGCTTTTACCTCAGCCTTATCTGCAATATCATACCAAATGCCTTTTGGAAATCAAAATACATTACAGATCCTAGTCCCCTTTATCTATCCTGATTATACATAGTGGAAAATAGGATGGCAATCAGGACAGAATTGGAATTAATATGTTTGAAGAATGCAAATCTTATTTCCCCCTGTTTCCTGACAATCTCTTGGACACTGACTAAGACCTCACAGGATAACTCATCATGATTTTACCTTTCTTTGGAAGGCCTCGTCCTTTTCCAGACCGAGATTTCCGGTCATTCAGTTTCCCTTTGGGGCTGTTTGGGTCTGTCCCTGGCTCACCACTCTCTGACACTGACTCCCGTGTGGTGGAGTCTCGGGAAGAGTTGCGCCTCAGCCGCCGTTTCGCTTTTGCCTTGATGCGAGCTTCACGCAGCATCTTTTCCTGAGGAGTCCCATTCCCATTCACCTCACCATCGTTCAACTCTTCATCATCATCAATATCCTCAGGATTTAGCAGATATAAATCTGAAATGAAAGAAAATTAAAAAGGTACAGAATTACAATGAAAACAACATTTCTCCATTACTCAAAGAAATATTTAGCTCCCAAAGATTAGTTGGGTATTCCTCCCTCACATGGCCATGATTTTTGTGATAACCTCAGCACTGTGTTTTGTTTCATTTATTTTTGTGTTTCAGCAGTTCAGCTCTGATTGAAGAAAGGTGGCTCAAAGGTTATCATTGGCTCTCTCATTGGCTGCTGGAAGGTGATGGCTCCATGACAACCAGATAATCCACAATTTACAATGCAAACCTCCTTGTACAAACTGAGAAAGCAAAATGTAGGATGTAAACACACTAAACAATTATCTCAAAGCTGACCCCGCTATCAAATCTGAAGGTTACAAATAAGAAACAAATAACTTTGAAAAATATACGAGAAGTGCCAAGAGCTTAAAAGTTGCTTTCATTAGTGTGGAAATAAGTAACAAGTGTCTCCTCACCCGGTTGTTTCATTTCTCAGGAATATTGACTTTTAGTACAAAAGCGGCTTCAATTCTTTTAGTCATAGAGCTGCACAGCACGGAAACAGACCCTGTGGTCCAACTCGTCCATGTCTACCAGATATCCTAAATTAATCTAACCCCATTTGTCAGCACTTGACCCATATCCCTCTAAACCATTTCTATTCATATACCCCATCCAAATGCCTTGAAATGCTGTAATTGTACCATCCTTCACCATGTCCTCTGGCAGCTCATACCGTACACTCACCGCCCTCTGTATGAAAAAGTTGCCCCTTAGGTCCCTTTTAAATCTTTCCCCTCTCACCCTATACCTATGCCCTCTAGATTTGGACTCCCCCACCCCAGGCTCATCTGATTAAGAATCTGTTGTAATCTGAGGTAACCTTCTTTACTGTATACTACACCACCAATTTGAGAACTGAAAACTTACTAACTATACTTCCTATGCTCACATCCTAATCATTTACATAAATGACAAAAAGCAGTGGACTCAGCACCGATCCCTGTGGAACACCACTGGTTACAGGCCTCCAGTCTGAAAGCAACCCTCCACCACCACCCTCTGTCTTCTATCTTCACGCCAAATTGATTAGAGGGAAGTGCAATTGCCTATTTAGTAGTAAGGCAGCATGTCCACATGCTCGGTTTGTGTTCAATCGCAGATCAATGGATGAGAGCCAAGGATAAAACTGGCCATTTGCTGCACCAAGTGTCAGTAACATTATAGATCATCTGACAGAACAGATATTCCAAGAGCAAAGAATGCTCAAAGTACCTAAGAAAACACAAAAGAGAAGGCTGAAGAATTTGTAACTTCAACTAGAAGTGCCAAACTCTACCACCTGAGATTCCTATCATCACAGATGCCAGTCTTGAATTAATTAATTACTCATGTACCGAGACACAGTATTGTCTTACATGCTTTACAGGCAGATCATTCTATACAAGTCTTGTTCCACAAATAAAAACAGAAATTGCTGGACAAACTCAGGTCAGGTAGCATCTTTTGAGACAAAGCAGAGTTAACATTACAAGTCTTGTGACCTTCTCCTGAACTGAAGAACCTCATTTGTATGGGCACAGAAGATAGATTTAAAAGGGACCCAAGGGGCAACCTTTTCCACAAAGAGTAAGGTTCGTGGAATGAATTGCCAGAGAAAGTGGTAGATACAGGCACAGTTATAACATTTAAAAGACATTTGGACAGGTACGTGAATAGGAAAAATTTGGAGTGATATGGGCCACACATAATAAGTAAGTGGGACTAGTTTACTTTGGGGAAACTTGCGTGGCTTGGATGAGATGGACCAAAGGGTCTGTTTCTATTGTGTATGACACTATGACTCAAAACTTTAACCATTTTCTCTCCACAGATGCTGCCAGACATGCTGAGTTTCTCCAGTAATTTCTTTGTTTATTTCAGATCTCCAGTATCCACAGTTCGATGCTTTATTCTAGTCTTTAGCCAATTTGATTTTGACCACTCAATGGTTAAGGCAATGGATACTACAAAGGTCCCAATATTCTGGCAGTACCAAGAGGTAAAGAATTTTGTTTATCAAAGACTTTTCTTGAGATTTTCATGGGACTACTTTTTGATTTTCATGAGTTATATTTTGGTTTTTATTGAGGGCTGATTTTTCATTCCCATCAACAAGTTTCGTAGGGGATGCCTACACGATATCTTCTGTATTTGCGTTGATATGCAAGGTACCTGGAAATGCTCAGAAAGAGAAGAATTAATCAAAAATCAATAAGCTATCAACTAATTACTGCCTTGATCAGCAAAGCTCTGTCAACAATCCTTTCCAATGCCTTTCCATTCCTTTCCTGAACACATTTGTGAATCAGATTTACAAATTTACAACAGTAGTTTATGGCTTTTGATTACTAAGACTAGTGTTTCTTTTAATGGGAGTTTATTTAACTCAGTGAACTTCAATTCGTTAACTGCTTTGGCAAGGTCTGAAATCATGGCTCCAAAGAATTTGTTCAACCCTTCACACGACGATGCTGCCACACCCAATAATCAGAGTCATTACAAATGTTGTACAGACATGGCTGCATCAAAGAACAAACCACATTCGTTACAGCCAGCTTCTCGTTCTTAATTTCCAAAACATTTTCTGTGCGCATGATAAACAGACTTCATGTAAGCCCTTCAAGGAAAATTATCAATAGGAATAAATGCTAGCTTGGCCAGCAACAATTACATCCATGAACAAAAATGAACAAACAACTCTATTGTGTCCCAACATTTAATAAGATCATGAGCAAACTTTTCATTAAATCCACTTTGCAATGAATCCCCACACCCATTAATTCCATTAGATTCCAACAATATTGATCTCAGCCTTGAACATGCTCAGGTGAACATACGTAACCTTCAGATAAAGAATGAAGATTCAGAACATAGAACAAACAAATGTCTCATCTTAGTCCTAAACGACCCAAGGTTGGCCTGACCTCAATCACTGGTAAGATTTTAAGAGTCCATTGTTCAGAATGAGATTCTGGAGTACCTGGAAGTGCATGTAAAACAGGGCCAAGTTAGCACAGCTTTGTCAAGTGGGGTCATGCCTGACCAAGCTGTTAAAAGTCTTTGAAGTAACAAGCAAGGTAGACAAAGGAGAGTCAGCGGATGTGATCGACTTGGATTTCCAGAAGTATTTTCATAAGGTGTTACACTGGAGACTGTCAAATAAGATAAAAGTCTATGGTGTTAGGGTCAAGGTACTGGCATGGATACAGAATCAGCTGACTGGTAGATGGCAGAGTGGAGGGATAACGGGGTCTCTTTCAGAATGGTAGCCAGTGGCAAGTCGTGTTCTGGAGAGGTTGGAACCACAACTATTCAAATTTTGCAAAAAAGATTCAGACGACAAACTTTATTCATAGGATGTAAGCATCACCGGCTGGACCAGCATTTATTGCCCAGAGGACAGTTCAGAGTCAACTGCATTGCTGTGGGTCTGGAGTCATATGTAGACCAGATCAGATAAAGATGGCAGATTTCTTTCCCAAAAGAACATTAGTGTAGCAGATGGACCTGAATAGTTGACAATGGTTTCATGGTCATCATTAAGCTCTAATTTATTATCACATTCAAATACTATCTGCCACGGCACAATTTGAGCCCAGGTCCCCAAAACAAACAGACGTGAAGAAAATGTTTTCACTAGTAGGAGAGACCAGAGTCCAATGACACAGCCTCAGATGAGAAGGAAATTTTTCAGCCAATGGTGGTGACTCGATGGAACTCACTGCCACGGAAGACTGTAGAAGCCTAGTCACTGAGTGCATTTAAGATGTTAGTAAGGATATCAAGGGTTACAGGAAGAAGGCGGGAGAACAGGGTTGAGAAACATATCAGCCATGATTAAATAGTGGAGCAGACTTGCAGGGTTGAATGGCTTAATTTGGCTCTAATATCTTATGGACCTCTTATCCTGAGGCTTTGCCTTGAGTTCTAGATCCTCCAGCCATCCTTTTTTTTAAAATTCTTACAGGTTTAATGAGATCACCTTGCAATCTTATAAACTCTAGAGAAAACAAACCCAATGAGCATTCTTTCTATACAGAGGAGAGCTCATATTCTAAAGACTAATGCAGTTGTTGTGGGTATGTTCACCAAGTTGGGAATTTGGTTTGCAGACGTTTCGTTCCTTTTCTAGGTGACCACTAGGGGGGGGAGA
>NC_057710.1:2924303-2926289 GCF_004010195.1 Chiloscyllium plagiosum
GGGGGACTGGGGACTGGGGAGGGCGGGGGCGGTATATGTAGGTGGGATTGGGAGGGCGGGGCAATAGTGGGAGTGACAGGTCAGTATGCGTAGGCGGGGCCATAGGGGGAGTGACGGGTTGGTATATGTATGTGGGGCCATAGGGGAGTGACTGGTCTGCACGTATGAAGATCTGGACTCCGGAAGGTGGATGGGTGTCTCTCAGTTCCGTGATCAGTCAATAAGCACTCACAATCAGTCTGGTTCTTTAAGACGTCATTCTTTATTTCTTCATGCTGCCGCCTACACAGCATCCGGAAACACAGGTTATAAACTTCCGTGTTCCTCAGAGGAGCTGTACACATGGATTAAAACAAAGAACTTTGCTTAAAGAAAGGTACAAAGCTGAAAATGTGTTGCTGGAAAAGCGCAGCAGGTCAGGCAGATCCAAGGAACAGGAGAATCGACGTTTCGGGCATAAGCCCTTCTTCAGGAAAGGTACAGGCTATGATCACATAGTACATTCAGACAATTACTATTCAAATTACGATATAGCTTTTATTAGAGAGTTTTGAGAAGATTTGTAACTCAGGTTGAGGTTCTGGATGTAGGTTTGCTCTCTGAGCTGATAGGTTCACTTCCAGATTTTTTGCCACCCCACTAGGTAACATCTTCAGCGGCCTCAGGTGAAGTAGTGTATATGATTCATGCTTTCTATTTATATGTTTGGTTTTGTTTGGGTTGGTGATGTTATTTCCTGTGGTGATGTCATTTCCTGTTCTTTTTCTCAGGGTGTAGTAGATGGGATCTAACTCAATGTGTTTGTTGACAGAGTTCTGTTTGGTATGCCATGCTTCTAGGAATTCTTGTGCGTGTCTCTGTTTGGCTTGTCCTAAGATGGATGTGTTGTCCCAGTCGAAGTGGTGTCCTTCCTTATCTGTATGTAAGGATACTAGTGAGAGAGGGTCATGTCGTTTTGTGGCTAGTTGATATTCATGTATCCTGGTGGCTAGTTTTCTGCCTGTTTGTCCAATGTAGTGTTTGTTACAGCCCTTTGTAAATTACATTAGTTTTGTTTGTTGTCTGTATAGGGTCTTTCAAGTTGATTAGCTGCTGTTTTTAATATGTTGGTGGGTTTGTGGGCTAGTCCATGGCTCCAAAGTATGGTCGCCCTGGGCGCTTATGGTGCGAGCTGCTCAATAAGAAGAGGTGGGTCGTTTGGTAAGAGAGGCAGCTATTGTCCCAGAATGGTTCCTTCCATCCCACAATTGAGAAGGTGGAGGTGCCATTAGGGGTCTCATAGTGCAGGTGGCTGGTGCTGTTACCTACACCACAAAGAGCCTGAATACCAGTAATAACAGGGACACACTCCTCCAATAGGCATTCGCGTGAGGTGCGAGGTCCCACAGGGGAGTAGTAGCGGTTGGTACATTTGATCATAATGCAGGGAATAGTCTTAGTCACATTTACGTAAACACACCCCCATCCTGGTACTGTTGTAGCAATTGGGACAGGCTACCCCTGGACTTATTAGAGAACATCCACAAGCAACTAGCAGGTGGGGATAAGTAATAGTTAAAAGAAACATTATGTCCAGTAATGTCTTAGAAACATTCCATACTCCTTCGTTGGGATTCAGGAGGGTGAAAGGGGTCAAGGAGTCCTTCGCTGATGTGAGGGCGTAATAGACCACTTCATCCCAGCCAAATATTTTGTTGTGACTTTGAAGAAACAGATTAATAGAGCATAGAACAATGCAGCGCAGAATAGGCCCTTCAGCCCTCGATGTTGTGCTGACCTGTGAACTATTCTCAGCTCGTCCCCCTACACTATCCCAAAATCATCCATGTGCTTATCTAAGGATTGTTTAAATCTCCCTAATGTGGCTGAGTTGACTACATTAGCTGTTAGGGTATTCCACGCCCTTACCACTCTCTGCATAAAGAACCTGCCTCACCTCCTTCCACCTATCGTGTTCCCAGCGCCCCTCCCCCAAATTCCCTCCCC
>NC_057710.1:2927310-2936033 GCF_004010195.1 Chiloscyllium plagiosum
TACAGCCACACTTGGAGTATTGTGTATAGTTCTGGTCACCGCATTATAAGAAGGATCTGGAAGCTTTGGAAAGGGTGCAGAGGAGATTTACTAGGATGTTGCCTGGTATGGAAGGAATGTCTTACGAGGAAAGGCTGAGGGTCTTGAGGCTGTTCTCGTTAGAGAGAAGAAGGTTGAGAGGTGACCTAATAGAGACATACAAGATAATCAGAGGGTTAGATAGGGTGGACAGGGAGAGCCTTTTTCCAAGTATGGGGACGGCAAACACGAGGGGACACAACTTTAAAGTGAGGGAAGATAGATATAAGACAGATGTCAGAGGTAGTTTCTTTACTCAAAGTAGTAAGGGTATGGAATGCTTTGCCTGCAAGAGTAGTAGATTTGCCAAGTTTAAGTGCATTTAAATCGTTATTGGACAGGCATATGGACGTACATGGAATAGTGTAGGACAGGGCGGCACAACATCGAGGGCCGAAGGGCCTGTACTGCGCTGTAATGTTCTATGTTCTATTTATTCAGTATTTAATATTTAAATGTAAAATGCATAGTTTCCAATTCTGAAATCCTTTATAATTAACTGGTTCTAATCCCTTAATTTAAATCCCAGATTAGGTTTCTTAAATGGTCCTGACCAGTCATTGCTCATTGACAATGCTTTAGACTGTGAAGTGACTGCAGCTGCCTTAGAACATCTTGTCTACTCACATAGTGTCATAGAGATGTACAGCATGGAAACAGACCCTTCGGTCCAACCCATCCATGCCGACCAGATATCCCAACCCAGTCTAGTCCCACCTGCCAGCACCTGGCCCATATCCCTCCAAACCCTTCCTATTCATATACCCACCCAGGTTCAATTGTACCAGCCTCCAACACTTCCTCTGGCAGATCATTCCATACACATACCACCCTCTGTGTGAAAACATTGCCCCATAGGTCTCTTTTATATCTTTCCCCTCTCACCCTAAACCTATACCCTCTAGTTCTGGGCCACCCCCCAACCCAGGGAAAATACTTTGTCTATTTATCCTATCCATGCCCCTCATGATTTTATAAACCTCTATAAGGTCACCCCTCAGCCTCCAACGCTCCAGACAAAACAGCCCCGGCCTGTTCAGCCTCTCCCTGTAGCTCAGATACTCCAACCCTGGCAAATAATGGCCAAATGCAAAGACATAGATATTAACAATAGGATGTTAATTTTGTTACATGATTTACCACAACATAATGTTGAACTGAAACTTCAATTGTCATTGAGGGAGGGGAATTGATATTAAACAAAGCTACAACTGGCACACCATAATCACCAATGAGACACAGCAGTCTCAAAATTTAGTGGAAACAAATGAGTCTGAAACAAAAATTAAATCTGCTAATATCATTTTCTGAAAACAATGCTGTTGGTTTGGGATATTTTGGATCTATCTTTATACTTGCAGTTTTACAAAATTTAGCTAAATTAAATAAGGTTCATGCAATTCCTCCACTTGGGTGGCACGGTGGCACAGTGGTTAGCACTGCTGCCTCACAGCGCCAGAGACCTGGGTTCAATTCCCGCCTCAGGTGACTGTCTGTGTGGAGTTTGCATGTTCTCCCCGTGTCTGCGTGGGTTTCCTCTGGGTGCTCCGGTTTCCTCCCACAGTCCAAAAATGTGCAGGTTAGGTGAATTGGCCATGCTAAATTGCCCGTAGTGTTAGGTGAAGGGGTAAATGTAGGGGCTTGGGTCTGGGTGGGTCGTGCTTTGGCAGGTTGGTGTGGACTTGTTGGGCCGAAGGGCCTATTTCCACACGTAAGTAATCTAATATAATCAATGAGCAAATGTTAAAGTCTGAAGTGATTTTCCAGAATGTTAGGTTTAGAGTATAACTAAAATTGAGCAGAGACCTGCTTTCACCCTGGAACAGAACAATTCTGCACCTGAGGCCCAGGTTTAGTGCTACTGCTTTACGTCCTTGAGTCAATTCTTTCATTAGTACAACACGCGAGAGGGGTGAAAATTTATCTTTGGCAGTAGCATGGAATTATGGGGAATTTGAGAGCAAGTTTATACTGATGTCAAATGGTGCAGAATCAAAGGAGAAGACATTTTGTTTATAAAAGATTATAACACCGTCTTCCTCTGTATTAAACTGATTTGAAATTAAAGAAGATTAGTTTTCATGTAAGCATTAAAGTGATTAGTTAAAAAGTGACAGTAGGGCAGTCATGGCCTGTAAAAAGAACAGGAGTTAAGTTTTCATTTCATAATCACTGATGGATCCTTAATCTTAAAAGAAAACATGTTAAATTCCCAAACTGCAAATCAAATTCAAAACCGTCAAGGATCCTGAGCTCCAGGGATCAAAACAAATATTCAATGATCAACAAGCAAATGTGCATCCAAACCAAATCTCATAGGGTTAAACTTCCTGCAAGCTGCAGGGAATCAGTGCTGATTCTCTCTCTCTCTCTCTCGCACACATATGAACATTTTAAGGGTAATGAGGCACTCACGTTCCAAAACAGTCCAAAGTTAGGGAGTTTGCCTCATAAAATCCTGGCTGTGACACATAGCTGCTTAACCATGTGTGTGAGAATTGTATCACCAGCCAGATTTCTTTGTTCTAACATGACAAAAGCAGCAAGCACCCTCTATATTTCATAAACAAAGAACAAACACCAAAACAAACAGAACAAAACCATAGCAAACAAGAAAAAGCAGCAAAGCAAGACAAGCCAAGCTGAACAGATACAACAGAGAAGATAATCTTTCACTAATCAACAACCCAACAACAAACAGGACTAACGATTGCTGCAAAACATTCTCGACATTCGAAAACCCTGACAGTCTCATTATAATCTATCGTGATACTTCCTTGCTATGTCTTTCACAGAGTAGTTTGGAAATCAATGTAGACAACGCCAATTTGACCAAATTTGAGTCCCCGAATCATTTGAAGTACCTCTTTATGCAGGTCCCTGACCTGTTAGTGGGAGTCCCTGACTGCCTGGAGTCCCTCACTCCTCACTTTTTTTTAAAAAGAGTCCCCAACTTTATTTGGATCCACAGGTCCCCGACCTGTTAATAGGAGTCCCCGACTCCTTTTTAATCTTTTCTGAATGAATTCTGACCAAGGCCGATCTTTCTCAGGCTGGACTGAGATAATAAGCAGCAAGGGGTCGAGTCAACCACGACTTGAATGAGAGGAAAACCAAACGGAGAAAATATTCACATCTGGCTGGCCGATTCCTCGACACTCAATCTGGAGGACTCACCTCTCACATCACTGCCCACAATCCGTCCATACCAAGTCATGGCACCAGATGAAGATCTGGACCCCCATGGGGTCTCTCTGTTCCATGATCGGTCAATAAGCCCTCACAATCCATTAAGGCATGATTCTTTACTTTCTTCATACGGCTGGGCACAGATTGTCCAGAAACACAGAGGTTAGACACTTCCTTGTTCCTCGGAGGAGCTGCGCACGATCAGTATATGTAGGCAGGGATATAGGAGAGGGGATGGGTCAGTATGTGTCGGCAGGGATAGAGGAGAGGGGATGGGTCAGTATATGTAGGTGGGGCTGTAGTGGAGGGACCAGTTTGTCTATATAGGCAGGGCCATAGGGGTCTGGGAGGTTCTGATCTGTAGGCTCATAAGGGAGAGAGGGAGGGAGGGACTGGTTTGTATATGTAGGCAGGGTCGTGAGGGTGGGGATGGTCTGGTCTGTACATACAGGCAGGGCCGTAAGGGAGGGAGTGTCCGGTCTCTAAACATAGGCAGGGCCGGGGAGGGGTGGTCTATCAGTTTAGACAGGGCAGCATTTGGGGGAGAGGTGAGAGGGTCAATGACGGTTCTGTATATGTAGGCATGGCCATAAGGGAAGGAGGCTCTGTTGTGTAAGAAGAGCATCTGGTGTGTGTATATGTAAACAGGGCTGTGGGGGAGGACAGCTTGGTCTCTGTATGCAGCGAGGGCTGTCGAGAGAGCAAAGGTCTGGTCCCTATAGAGGATGGAAGGTCTTGTCTCTATATGTAGGCAGGGCTCCAGGGGAGGAGGTTCTAGTCTGTATATAGGCAGGGCAGGAGGAGTAGGCCTGAATGAATGCAGGAGCAGCTGCAGGAGAGTGCTAGTATTGATAAACCTCAGCACCTTCTTCCCATTTTGTCTCCCTATTCTCAGGCTTTCAACAACTTTGGAGCACTTGTTATGACCTAAGTTGGCTGAGTGCACTGTCTATCTCTTAAACTCACTACTCCCTGATACTATCCGTTATATACAGAAACGTACATTGCTGGGAAAACTCAGTATTTGGGAGAGAAGGCAGAGTTAACTTTTCAAGTCCATTGATCCTTCTTCAGAATCATTTCTGCCAGAGCTGTTGAGTTTTCCCAGCAATTTCTGTTTTGATTCTGATTTCCAGCATGTTTTCTTTTGTTTCGGATTCAGTTATATGCTTTATTAAGTTTGGAGTTTTTGAGAAGATTTGTAGCTCAGGTTGACGTTGAGGTTGTAGGTTTGCTCACTGAGCTGGAAGGTTTATTTTCAGACGTTTCATCACCATACTGGGTTAGACATCAGTGAGCCTCTGGTAATGGACTGGTGTTATGTCCCACTTTCTATTTCTGTGTCTTGGTCTCTTAAGGAGGGTGATATCATTTCTGGTTCTTTTTCTCAGAGGTTGGTAGGTGGGGTCTAAATTGATGTGTTTATTGATGGAGTTCTGGTCAGAATGCCAGGCCTCTAGGAATTCCCATGCGTGTCTCTGTTTGGCTTGACCTAAGATGGATGTATTGTCCAGTCGCATTGGTGTCCTCCTTTGTCTATATGTAAGGATACCAGTGATAGAAACCCAAACAAACAGCCCACCCAACTATCCAACCCAAACATTCGGTCTGCTATGTGGCTGACACCTTTGTCATCACAAAACACAACAAATTAGAGGAAACCTATAACATCATCAACAATATCCTCTCTGGCATAAAATTCACAAAAGAGGAAGAGGACAACAACAGACTCACATTCTGAGTTGTCACAGTAGAACGAACAGAGTGGTGCTGGAAAAGCAGCATCCGAGGAGCAGGAAAATCGACGTTTCGGGCAAAATCCCTTCATCAGGAATAGAGGCAGGGAGTCTCCAGGGTGGAGAGATAAATGGGGGGGGCTGGGGAGAAGGTAGCCAAGAGTACAGTAGGTCAATGGGTGGTGGGGATGGAGATGATAGGTCAGAGAGACGGGGTGGAGCGGATAGGTGGGAAGGAAGATTGGCAGGTAGGACAGGTCATGAGGATGGTGCTGACACATTCACCAACACATTCCACCCCCGACCTTAAATTCACCTGGACCATCTCTGACACCTTCCCCTTCCTGGACCTCTCCATCTCCATTAATGACGACCAACTTGACACTGACATTTTTGGCAAACCCACCGACTCCCACCCTACCTCCTGCAAAAATGCCATCCCGTATTCCCAATTCCTCTGCCTCCGCCGTATCTGCTCCCAGGAGGACCAGTTCCACCACAGAACACACCAGATGGCCTCCTTCTTTAGAGATCGCAATTTCCCTTCCCACTTGGTTGAAGATGCCCTCCAACGCATCTCTTCCAAATCCCGCACCTCCGCCCTCAAACCCCACCCCTCCAACCATAACAAGGACAGACCCCCCGGTCCTCACCTTCCACCCTACCAACCTTCACATTAACGGCATCATCCACCAACATTTCCGCCACCTCCAAACAGACCCCACCCCTTTCCGCAAAGACCATTCCCTCCGTGACTACCTGGTCAGGTCCACGCCCCCCTACAACCCACCCTCCCCTCCTGGCCCCTTCCCCTGCCACCGTAGGAATTGCAAAATCTGTGTCCACACCTCCCCTCACATCTCCATCCAAGGCCCTAAAGGAGTCTTCCACATCCATCAAAGTTTCACCTGCACATCCACTAATATCATTTATTGTATCCGTTGCTCCCGATGCGGTCTCCTCTACATTGGGGAGACTGGACGCCTCCGAGCAGAGTGCTTTAGGGAACATCTCCGAGACACTCGCACCAATCAACCACACATTTCAACTCCCCCTCCCAATCTGCCAAGGACATGCAAGTCCTGGGCCTCCTCCACCGCCGTTCCCTTACCACTCAACGCCTGGAGGAAGAACACCTCATCTTCCGCCTCGGAACACTTCAACTCCAGGGCATCAATGTGGACTTCACCAGTTTCCTCATTTCCCCTCCCCCACCTTACTCCAGTTCCAACCTGCCAGCTCAGCACCATCCACATGACCTGTCTGGTTTCCAGCATCTCCTCACTGTTGCACAGTAGAATGAACAGTTAATGGAGAACTTCAAACCAGAATCTACAGGAAAGCAACACACACAGACCAGATGCTTAACTACAGAAGCAATCATCCCAACACCCACAAACTGAGCTGCATCAGGCCATTACTTCAATGGGCCACAACACACTGCAGCTCCCAAGAACTATGGACAGCAGAAGAAAAATACCTATACAGCATATTCACGAAGAATGGGTTCCCAATAAATACAGTCCAGCGATTTCTCAACAACCAACCCAAACAAGCAGATACAATGTGCTCAGAAACTCGAGCCACATTACCTTACATCAAAGACATCTATGAAATGACTTCCAGACTACTCTGACCCCTTGGCATCTAAAGGACCCGATACACACAACCAGCAAAATGAATGTCATTTACAAAGTGTCATGCAAGGAATGTAAGAAACATTACATCAGACAGATCGGCAGAAAACTCGTCACCAGGATACATGAAAGCCAACTAGCCACCAAAAGACATGACCCACTATCACTAGTACCCTTATATACAGATGAAGAAGGACACCACCTTGACTGGGACAATGCATCCATCCTCGGACAGGCCAAACAGAGACACGCATGGAAATTCCTAGAAGCCTGGCATTCTGACCGGAACTCCATCAAGAAACACATCGATTTAGACCCAATCTACCATCCTCTGAGAAAAAGAACCAGAAATGATATCACCCACCTCAAGAGACCAAGACACATAAATGGAAAGTGGAATATAACACCAGTGCATCACCGTTGGCTCACTGATGATGTTACCTAGTATGGTGATGAAGAATCTGAAAATCAACCTTCCAGCTCAGCGAGCAAACTTACAACCATACTTTAACAATGCCCAGAGTCAAATGAACCTTCAAACTCTTCAAAACACAACCAAATTACTGGTTTAAAACAAGATATATTAAACATAATCAATGTTGATGAACAGTTGTTGAAATATTAACATGGAAATATTTATCCTACAAGCACATATACCAAACTAAAGAGAAAAAAATTACTTTCTCTACATGGATGATACTGGACACCGGCAGCTCCTCAAATTCTGGTATCTTCAAACAGTTTACTCAACATGTCATACAATCATACAACACGGAAACAGACCCATCGCTGCAACCAATCCGTAGTCCCAAACTAAACTAGTTCCCCCTGTCTACTCCTGGCCCATATCCCTCTAAACCTTTCCTCTTCATGTACTTATCCAAATGTCTTTTAAATGTTGTAATTGTATCCACGTCCATTACTTCCTCAGGAAGTTCATTCCACATGCAAGCCATCTCTGTGTAAAAGAATTTAGCCCTCCATTTTTAAAAAAAAAATCTCTATCTTCTCACCTTAAAAATGTGCCCCGCTCTTGAAATCCCTCATCCTTGGGAAATGATAACCACCATTAACTCTATCTATACCCCTCATTATTTTTAGAAATGTCTATATGGTTACCTGTCAACCTCCTACACTCCAGTGAAAAACTGCCAACCTTTCTTTTATAACTCAAACCTTCCATATTCAGCAACAACCTGGGTAAGTCTCTTCTGAACCCTCTCCAGCTTAATAATATCCTTCCTATAACTGGGTGACCAGAACTGGACACTGTATTCCAGAAGGGGCCTCACTAACTTCCTGTACAAGCTCAACATGACTTCCAACTCCTGCACCCAAAGGACTGAGCAATGAAAGCACACATGCTAAACACCTTTTTAACCACCTTGTCATATGTGATGCAAATTCAAAGTATTATGTACTTGAACCCCTAGGTCCCTCTATGACACTACCCAAGGCCCTACCATTAATTGTATAAGCCCTACTCTTTTTTTGTTGTACTAAAATGGAATACCTCACATTTATCCAGATTGAACACCACCTGCCATTCATGTCAAACGGTAGTTTTTCAGGGAGCTAGATCAGATTTACAACTCTCCTAATGCCCTCTCCAAAATGGTTTATCAGAAAGGTGGCAAGCAGCTGAGCTAAGGGTCTTACCCCTTCTATTGAATCACCAGGGCTGACCACCTCAACTGAATTCTCAACAATATCAAAACAGCAAAGCCATACACTCAGACATGTGACTTCCAAGAAGTTCAAACATTCCACGCTAACCAACTTGGCTGCAAGTGTTTGGAACTCTCTTCCCCAGACAGCACAGGAGACGGAGTTATTGAATTATTGGGGGTAGGCAGGAATATAGAGTCAAGGTCACAGTGAAATCACAATCTTATGACCAAATGGTCTACCCCACCCCGGACTGAGGCAGATGTATGACATTTTACAGGACAATGCCACTTTACTCATTTCAAACACAGGGATGAGCTATAAATGCCAGCCTTGCCAATGCCTTCAGAGGTCTGTTCCCATTCATCAATGGGATGATTTATGGATGAAAATTTAACAGAATCTCAAGAAAAAT
>NC_057710.1:2936533-2945188 GCF_004010195.1 Chiloscyllium plagiosum
GGATTAGGAATGGGAGTCGGCTCTTCAGCTGTTTGATCATGGCTGACCTTATCCTGGCCTCAACTCCACTCTCTGCCTACTCCCCACTGCCCTTTATCTCACTCTTCATCAGAAACCAATCCCTGAGAGTTGCCACCCAGGGTGAGAGTGCTGCTAAGGAGGCATATGATGTGTTAGGTTTCATTCGGAGAAGGATTGAATTCCAGAGCTGCAATATCATGCTGCAACTATACGAAACGCTGGTGTGGAAGCACTTGGAATATTGTGTACAGTTCTGTCCCCATATTTCGGGAAGGATGTGGAAGCATTGGAAAAGGTGCAGAGGAGATTTACCAGGATGTTGCCTGGTCTGGAGGGAAGGTCTTATGAGGAAAGGCTGAGAGACTTGGGTCTGTTCTCATTGGAAAGAAGAAGGCTAAGGGGGGATTTGATCGAGACCTAAAAGATGATCAGAGGATTAGATAGGGTAGACAGTGAAAGTCTTTTTCCTAGGATGATGACGTCAGCTTGTACGAATTGAGGGGTGATATATTTAAGACAGATGTCAGAGGCAGGTTCTTTATGCAGAGTGTGGTAAGGGTGTGGAAAGCCCTACCTGCTAATGTAGTCAACTCAGCCACATTAGGGAGATTTAAACAATCCTTAGATAAGCACGTGGATGATGATGGGATAGTGTTTAAGGGGATGAGCTGAGAGTAGTTCACAGGTCGGTGCAACATCGAGGGCCGAAGGGCCTGTTCTGCGCTGTATTGTTCTATGTTCTAATTCTTTCTGGGATCTGTGGATTGACTCTGCCCCCACTGCAGTCTGGGCCAGTGAGTCCCACAGATTCCCAACCCTCTGGGAGAAATAGTTTCTCCTTATCTCAGTGTTGAACCGACCTCCCCTCACTCTATATCTATGGCCTGTTGTTCGAGACTGTCCCACAAAGGGGGACTACCTGTTCACTGTCCGCCTTATCAATCCCCTTTGGTATTTTATATATCAGATGCTCCCTCTCCCCCCCGCCATTCCTCCTGAACTCCAGTGAATACAAGCCCAAGCTCTTGAACTGCTCCGAGTATGACAGCCCTTTCATCCATGGAGTCAACCTGGAGTCCCATCAGACTCCCAATGTTAACTCTGCTTTTTCGCCCCAGATGCTGCCAGACCTGCTACGTTTCTCTGGCATTGTTAAAAAGTAGTCCTGCAGGTTTCTGTGATCATGTCCCTTATTAACTTTGATCCCTTCTAGTGACTGTGTATCCTCCTCTATCGCCATGGACTGGGCAGCATCTCCCTCTTTGGTTAAAAACAGATGCTGACTATTCAGTTAACATCTCAGCCATGCCCCCCCCCCCCCCCGCCTATGACTTCCCAACGTCATTTCTAACTCAGAGTCACACAGCACGGAAACAAACTCTTCAGTCCAACCCGTCCATGCTGAACATATTCCCCAACTGAACCGTCCCACCTGCCTGCTCCTGGCCCATATCCCTCCAAACCTCTCCTCTTCAGTACTTATCCAAATGTCTTTTAAACGTTGTAACTACACCCACATCCACCACTTCCTCAGGAAGTTCATTGCACACACGAACCACTCTGTGTTTAAAAGAAAATTGCCCTCATGTCTTTTTAAAATATTTCTTCTCTCACCTTAAAAATACACCCCGCCCCATCTTGAAATCCCCCACCCTAGGGAAAAGACACCTGCCATTCCCCTTTATCCATGCCCCTCATGATGTTATAAACCTCTATAAGGTCATCCCTCAACCTCCTACATTCCCGTGAAAAAAGTCCCAGCCCATCCAGCCTGTCCTCCTGACTCCTCCTCTGTCACCCAGGGAGCTCTGGATTTGTCCCACAGAAAGGGAATGTACCACAACTATCCCTGAACTTCTTTGAAGGTAGCTCATTGTTCAGTGACTGTTGTTTCTCACCAGCTTTGGCTGCAGTCTATCCAGCCCAGCTCTCCGAAGGTTCCTACCCTAGACTGACCATTGTCACTGACGTCCATCATCCGAAACCTTACCATGCAACAATCATTGTGCCTGAAATATTCCCCAACTGTCCCAAGACCCACTCCATCAGTGCCTCCTTCTTTGTTGAACTGGACACATACTGTTGTAGGAAATGCTCCTGCATATAAAGCAGGAACACTTGACCTTTGCTTCCCCATACAACCAATATCATAAAATCATAAGACATCAGAGACAAAATTAGGCCATTCGGCCCATTGGTCTCCTCCGCCATTCAATCATGGTTGATAAGTTTCTCAACCCCATTCTCCCGCTTTTAGATTAGATTCCCCTACAGTGTGGAAACAGGCCCTTCGGCCCAACCAGTCCACACTGACCCTCCGAAGGTAACCCACCCAAACCCATTTCCCTCTGACTAATACACCTAACACTACGGGCAATTTTACACGGCCAATTTCACCTAACCTGCAAAACTTTGGACTGGGGGAGGAAACCGGAGCACCCAGAGGAAACACACACAGACACGGTGAGAATGTGCAAACTCCACACGGACAGTCTCCCGAGGCTGGAATCGAACCTGGGACCCTGGTGCTGTGAGGCAGCCGGGCTAACCACTGAGCCACCATGCCGCCCCCGTAGCCCTTGATCCCCTTGATAATCAAGGACCTATCTATCCCAGCCTTAAACATACTCAATGACCTGGCCTCCACAGCCTCCTGTGGCAGTGAATTCCACAGACTCCCCACTCTCTGGCTGAAGAAGTTTCTCCTTATCTCCATTCTAGAGGGTCTTCCCTTTACTCTAAGGCTGTGCCCTCGGGTCCTAGTCTCTCCAACATCTTCCCAACATCTACTCTGTCCAGGCCATTCAGTATTCTGTAAGTTTTAATTAGATTCCCCCTCATCCTTCGAAACTCCATCGAGTATAGACCCATAGTTCTCAAATATTCCTCATATGCTAAGTTTTTCATTCCTGGGACCATTCTCGTGAGCCTCCTCTGAACAAGGTCCAGGGCCAATACATCCTTCCTGAGATATGGGGCCCAAAACTGCTCACAATACTCTAAATATGGTCTGACTGGAAAATATCTGAATTGATAGATGAATAATTAAACTCCCCCGTTCTAACTGCTTGATGATGTTTGCACCTCTCTGTAATTTCCCTCTGGATTTGTTGCTTTACACCTTTTCCACTCATGTGTCTATCGATTACACCGAGAAATGTAATTTGACTCTTTTCATTCCTCTCGCAAAATCGATTCTGTCCTTGAAGCTTCTGGGACATCCTTTTCTCCAGCACTGCAGTGCTTTCCTTCACCAAAAACCACACCTCCTTTTTAAAAATCCTTTCCTATATTTTTAGAACCAGGAATATTTAACACCCAGTCAAGCCTCCCTTCGGCCAGGTTTCAGTTATCACTGAGTTTCTCGGGATTGCATCCATATCTCCCTAACCTTATTCGCTATACTCTGCATGTTCACAAAAAAAGCAGCATGATTCTCATTTAACCATCATTATTTTCAGTAAATTTATTACTCTCTATTCCAGTGCTAACTGCTTTGCTCAGTATTTTGTGGACTCTGGTCTTACTCTCTGATGTTCTCTGCTGGCTCCCACACCCCTGCTGATTTCCTTTGAATCCTCCCCAATTACATGTGACAAGGAACTCAGCTCTGGCTTTTTTCAGACATGACCCGAGCAGCTATTGACCCCAGAGAGCTGAGGTTTAAATCCAACCACCACATCAGACAGAATTTAGGTTCAACAAACTCTGGACTCAAGGGCGGTACGATGGCTCAGTGGTTAGCTCTTCTGCCTCACAGTACCAGGGGTTCGATTCTGCCCTTGGACAGCTGACTGTGCGGAGTTTGCGTATTCTCCCTGCGTCTGTGTGGGTTTTCCCCAGGTGCTCTGGTTTCCTCTCACAGTCCAAAGATCTGCAGGCTCGGTGGGTTAGCCATGGGGGATGCAGGATACAGGGAGAGGACTGTGGGGAGGGGCGGGTGGGATGCTCCTCAGAGGGTCGGCGTGGACTTGATGGGCTAAATGGCCTACTTCCTCGCTGTAAGGAATTCTATTAAGACCTGATTAGAAATTTAGAATTAGAATCCTTAAGGTGTGGAAACAGGCCCTTCGGCCCAACAAGTCCACAATAACCCTCCGAAGAGTAACCCACCCAAACGCATTCCCCCTTACTTTACATTTACTCCTGACTAATTTACCTAACTTACACATCCCTGAACACTACGGGCAATTTAGCATGGCCAATCCACCCTAACCCGCACATCTTTGGACTGTGGGAGGAAACCGGAGCACCTGGAGGAAACCCACGCAGACACGGGGAGAATGTGCAAACTCCACACAGGCAGTCACCCGAGGGTGGAATCGAACCCAGGTCCCTGGTGCTGTGAGGCAGCAGTGCTAACTGCTGAGCCATAGTTACCATTCAATTATAACCAATGGTCATAAAATCCTACTTGGCTCACTCATGCTTTTTACTGCATGTGTATAACCCCTGACCCACAACAATGTGGTTGGCTCTGACCTGCCCTCTGAAATGGCCTCACAAACCACTCAGTTCAGGGGCAACTCGGGATAGGCAGCAAATGCTGCAGTATTCCTAGCCTTTGACCTGCTCTTGTAGCCAGTGCGTTTATGTGACGAGTCCAATTGAGTTTCTGGCCAGTGGTCACCCCTGGGATGTTGATCATGGGGAATTCAGTGATGATAACGTCATGGAATGTTAAGGAGTGCTTGGATTGTCTCTTATGGGATGGAGATGGTCATCACCTCATGTGTGTGAGAGAGAGCTGGAAGATGCATTGAGGGCGCTGTGTGCTGGAAGTGGAGGCACAGAAAAAACAAAGGAATTTGAGGAGGCTGTTCGGTCCCTCAAACCTGCTCCACCATTGAATTTGATCATCGAGGAGTAATTACTTCACCATCACTTTCATGAGCTATCTCCATATCCTTTGATGTCCAGACATCTAACATGCTTTGTCCTAAGCATCAATGATTAAAGAGAAGGCAATAGCACAGTGGTATTAACACTGGGTTATTAAGCTGGAAACCCTGATAATGCCATTACCTTTGAACCCATATCTCCTCAGCCCTCTGTGGGAAGTAGCACCCGTACAAACTGCTCGGGTCATGCCCTCCAACCTTTCAGCTCAGCACCGTCCTCATGACCCGCCCATCCGTTCATCTTCCTTCCCACCTATCTGCTCCACATCTCCCCTCTGACCTATCACCTTTACCCCCACCTCCATCCACCTATTGCACTCCGGGCTACCTTCTCCCCAGCCCCACCCCCCCTCCCATTTATCTCTCCACCCCCACCAAGACTCCCGGCCTTATTCCTGCTCCTCGGATGCTGCTGCACTTTTCCAACACCACACTCTTAACTCTAATCTCCAGCATCTGCAGTCCTCGCTTTCGCCTAATGTTCCAGGGACCCCAGGTTCAAACCCCACCATGGCAGTTGGTGGAATTTAAATTCAATTAAAATCTAGAATTAAGTGTCTAATGACAACCATTGTTGGAAAAACTCCATCTGGGTCACTAATGTCCTTTGGGGAAGGAAACTGCCATCCTTACCTGGTCTGGCCTACACGTGACTCCAGACCCACAGCAAAGCTGGTGACTCTCAACTAGCCTCTGGCTAACTAGGGCTGGGCAATAAATACTGGCCTAGCCAGAAACATCTACATCCTGTGATTGATTATAAAAGATTGAGATCCTGCTGCTCTGTGGGCCAGAGGATTCCAAAGTTCCACCATCCTCTGAATAAAGAAACCCCATTCTGAAAGGACCTGCCTCTTATTCTGAGATAGTGTCCCTGGATCTAGACGTCAGACTCACGGCAAGTGTTCTTTCTGCATCCATCCACGAAAACTCAAAGAATTTCAGATGTTCCCAAGAAATTGTCCTTCATTTGTCTAACCCCCTGAGAAGCGGGAGACAAGTCTCCTCAATCCCTCTCTGAAAGGAAAGTTCCACTATCCCAGGAATGTGTTTGGTGAACCTAACCTGCATTCCCTCTGCATCAGTGGGAGCAGAATTGGAGGATCACAGACTGGTTATGATACAGAAGAAGACCTATCAACCCATCTTACCTGTACTGGCTCTGTAAATGAACAATTCACTCAGTGCTCGTCTCCTGCCTTCTCCCTGAATTCTGTCTTTTCAATTAACCATCTAGTTCTCATTGTGAAACCTCCATTAAGCCTTTCCAACCTACCTTCATCATTGAAGATTCTCATCCCTCGGTTACAATTGAGCTGGAGCGAGTGCACCACTGCTCCAGTTCCACGACCCTATCAATTGTAACATTAAACAAAAAAATTTTTACTCAAGTGCTCTCTCGATACGAGACTTAGAATGAAATGATAAATCAATACAATTTCTTTAATAACCACTAACATATAGATTTACTGTAAATAAACCCTATTCAATAAAGGTCCCAATCTAGCCAACACAGACAATTCCTAATGTGAAAATGTAAATGTTTATATTCTGAAATAACCCAATACATTCTGAAACACCATAGATTCTTCAAGACAAATGAAATAAAACATTATTTCCTCTCTTCAGAGATTTAAAAATAAAACACTTTCTGGCCAATGGAGACTTTCCTTGGTGGTAGAAAAGGAGAAGGATTTGTGATGGTAACACTATTGAACGTCAAGGGGGCGATGGTTAGATTCTCTCCCTTGGTCAGATGCTAATTGCCTGTGCATAACAAATACTACCTGGTGTCACTGAACCATGGGGGTTTACAGTTCAGGAGGCCATTCAACCCACCCTGTCTGTTCTGGCTCCTGAAAGAGTGACCCAGACAATCCCACTCTCCATCCTTATCTCTATAGCCCTCCAACTTCATCCCATTCTAATGTAATCCAAGGGATTCTGGGTATTCCAAGATGGAGGATGGGAAAAATTTGTAGCTGTAAGAGCTGCTCCTTTTTTGAGGTATTTTAGATGCTGGAGGTGATTTCCTCGAATTCCAGGAGCAGCAATTACTGTTTTATATGCTGTTGCATTGTTTTGGAACTTTGGAGAAAAAAAAAGTCAAAACAGGCACATATAAAAGGGAGAGGAACAGACAAAGGCAACACATGGTCTGTGCAGGAGAGACAGAGAGAGAGAAACCCACACTGCTAACTGACACAGCAGTGAACCTGTGCAGTTACTGCCTTTGCTGTTTGAATTCATGTATCGCTGAACTTCAGAGTGAATCCAGGCAAACGAAACAAACAGTGAAATTCACAACTGATCTTGGAGGAACCTGTTTGGGAAAGGTCACAGCACAGAAACAGATAAGTGAATAGTTTTAAGTATACCCTTGCTGTCAATCTACAGTAGTGAGGAGAGTGGGTTCTTTCTTAATTATATGTTTTAATTGGGATCTGCCTCTTGATTTAACTTTTAAAAATAGAAGCCATAAGTATTACGTTAGCCAGTGTTTTGTAGAGCAATAAGACAGTGCTACTTTCTGGGTCTGTAGATTGGAAGGACCAAAATGGCCTTTAGTAGAGTGATATGCTCTTCTTGTCGGATGTGGGAGTTTCGAGAGAGTTTACATGTTACTGAGGATTATATCTGCAATAAATGTCATTGGGTACGAATCCTGTCAGATCGAATGGATCAGTTGGAGTGACAGTTAGAGGCAATGGGGTATTTACAAGAGCAAGGGGGTGTGATGGCTGGAAGTTATAGAAAGGGGGAAAAGCCACAGATACAGTCAGGTAGATGGGTTAACTCCGAGAAAGGTAAGAGAGGTAGGACAGGAGTCTTCTGTGGCTATCCCCATTTCAAACAAGTATGTTGTTTTGGAAAATGTACCAAGTTAAAAATCACACAACAATTGGGTTATAGTCCAACAGGTTTAATTGGAAGCACACGAGCTTTCGGAGCGACGCTCCTTCATCAGGTGATTGACAATCACCTGATGAAGGAGCGTCGCTCCGAAAGCTAGTGTGCTTCCAATTAATCCTGTTGGACTATAACCTGGTGTAATGTGATTTTTAACTTGGTATCCCCAGGACAGATGGTTATATTCTCGCCGGCATCTCCGAATCTTGGAAAATGTAGGGGGTGATGGATTCTCAGGGGAATGTAGCACGAACAGCCAAGTTTCTGGTATTGAGACTGGCTCTAATGCAATGAAGGGTTTATTGGGTTCCAAGAGATCAATTATGTCAGGAAACTTTCTAGTTAGAGGCACAGATAGATGTTTCTGTGGCCAGCAGCAAAAAATCAGAATGGTGTGTTGCCTTCCTGGTGCCAAAGGATGTCTCAGAGAGGGTGCAGAATGTTCTCAAAGGGGCGAGGGACCAGCAGGAAGTCATTGTACACGTTGGAACCAACAACATAGGAAGGGAAAAGGATGAGATTCTGAAGGGAGATTACAGAGAGTTAGGCAGGAATTTAAAAAGGAGGTCCTCAAGGGTAGTAATATCTGGATTACTCCCAGTGCTACGAGCTAGTGAGGGCAGGAATAGGAGGATAGAGCAGATGAATGCATGTCTGAGGAGCTGGTGTATGGGAGAATGATTCACATTTTTAGATCATTGGAATCTCTTTTGGGGTAGAAATGACCTGTACAAGAAGGACAGATTGCACCTAAATTGGAAGGGGACTAATATACTGGCAGGGAAATTTGCTAGAACTGCTTGGGAGGATTTAAACTAGTAAG
>NC_057710.1:2947211-2954105 GCF_004010195.1 Chiloscyllium plagiosum
GGGAGTGTTGCTGAACAAAGAGACCTTGGAGTGCAGGTTCATAGCTCCTTGAAAGTGGAGTCGCAGGTAGATAGGATAGTGAAGAAGGCGTTTGGTATGCTTTCCTTTATTGGTCAGAGTATTGAGTACAGGAATTGGGAGGTTATGTTGCGGCTATACAGGACATTGATTAGGCCACTGTTGGAATATTGCGTGCAGTTCTGGTCTCCTTCCTATCAGAAAGATGTTGTGAAACTTGAAACGGTTCAGAAAATGATTTACAAGGATGTTGTACAGGGTTGGAGGATTTGAGCTACAGGGAGAGGCTGAACAGGCTGGGGCTATTTTCCCTGGCGTGTCAGAGGCTGAGGGGTGACCTTATAGAGGTTTATAAAATCATGAGGGGCATGGATAGGATAAGTAGACAAAAGTCTTTTCCCTGGGGTCGGGGAGTCCAGAACTAGAGGGCATAGGTTTACGGTGAGAGGGGAAAAATTTGAAAGGGATCTAAGGTGAAAAATGTGTTGCTGGAAAAGCTCAGCAGGTCAGGCAGTATCCAAGGAGCAGGAGAATCAACATTTTGGGCGTAAGCCCTGCTCCTTGGATGCTGCCTGACCTGCTGCAACACATTTTTCAGCTCTGATCTCCAGCATCTGCAGTCCTCACTTTCTCCTAAGGGATCTAAGGGGCAACGTTTTCACACATAGGATGGTACGTGTATGGAATGAGCTGCCAGAGGAAGTGGTGGAGACTGGTACAATTACAGCATTTAAAAGGCATCTGGAAGGGTTTGGAGGGATATGAGGCAAATGGGACTGAATTAGGTTAGGATATCTGATCGGCATGGATGGGTTGGACTAAAGGGTCTGTTTCTGTGTTGTACCTCTCTATGACTCTGGATATCCAGCTCTCTTTTGAACCCTCCTGTGGAATCTGCCTCCACTACTCTCCCAGGCAACGCGTTCCAAATCCCAACAACTCTCTGAGTGAAGACGTTTCTCCTCATCTCACTCCTGCCTCTCTTGCTGACAAATTGAAATTGTGAACCCTTATTGCTGACATACCAACTCGTGGAAAGAGAATATCCTTTTTTACTCTGTCGAAATTGTTCATGGTGTGGAGGAGCCAGTGTTGGACTGGAGTGGACAAAGTTAAACATCACACAACACCGGGATATAGGAGAAAGTGAGGACTGAAGATGCTGGAGAGTCAGAGTCAAGAGTGTGTTGCTGGAAACGCACAGCAGGTCAGGCAGCATCCGAGGAGCAGGAGAATCGACGTTTTGGGCATAAGCCCATCATCAGGAATGCAGATTTATTTGGAAGTGTAGCACTGCTTGATGAAGGAGCAGCACTCTGAAAGCTAGTACTTCCAAATAAGTGATATTTGATATTGTTCATTATTTTGAATACCTCAATGAGTTCACCTCTTAATCCTCTCTGCTCTAAGGAGAAGAAGCCCAACCCTATCTCATTATTCCTTGTATCTCAAATCCCTCTTTCCCGGTATCATTCAAGCAACAATTTGATTTCAGATAGTCAACATGGTTTCGTCAAGGGAAGGTCGTGTCTCACAAACCTCATTGAGTTTTTTGAGAAGGTAGATCATGTAGATGAGGGTAGGGCAGTTGACGTGGTGTACATGGACTTCAGTAAGGCCTTTGATAAGGTTCCACATGGTAGGCTGTTGGAGAAAATGCAGAGGCATGGAATTGAGGGTGACTTAGCAGTTTGGATTAGAAACTGGCTTTCTGTAAGAAAGCAGCGAGCGAGTGGTAGTTGATGGAAAATATTCAGCCTGGAGTCCAGTTACTAGTGGTGTGCCAGAAGGATCTGTTTTGGGACCACTGCTGTTTGTCACTTTTATAAATGACTTAGACGCAGGCATAGGTGGATGGGTTAGTAAGTTTGCAGACGACACGAAAGTCAGTGGAGTGCTGGACAGTGTGGAAGAATGTTACAGGTTGCAGGGAGACTCGGATAAACTGCAGAATTGGGCTGAGAGGTGGCAAATGGAGTTCAATGCAGCTAAATGTGAGGTGATGCACTTTGGGAAGAATAACAGGAAGGCAGAATACTAGGTCAATGGAAAGATTCTTGGTAGTGTGGATGTGCAGAGGGATCTTGGCGTCCATGTGCAAAGATCCCTGAAAGTTGCCACCCAGGTGGATAGTGCTGTTAAGAAGGCATACGGTGTGTTAGGTTTCATTGGTAGAGGGATTGAGTTTCGGAACCGCAATATCATGCTGCAACTATACAAAACACTGGTGCGGCCACACTTGGAATATTGTGTACAGTTCTGGTCCCCATATTTCGGGAAGGATGTGGAAGCATTGGAAAAGGTGCAGAGGAGATTTACCAGGATGTTGCCTGGTCTGGAGGGAAGGTCTTATGAGGAAAGGCTGAGAGATTTGGGTCTGTTCTTATTGGAAAGAAGAAGGCTAAGAGGGGATTTGATAGAGATATACAAGATGATCAGAGGATTAGATACGGTAGACAGTGAAGGTCTTTTTCCTAGGATGATGACGTCCGCTTGTACAAGGGGGCATAACTACAAATTGAGGGGTGAGATGTCAGAGGCAGGTTCTTTACGCAGAGAGTGGTAAGGTGTGGAATGCCCTACCAGCTAATGTAGTCAACTCAGCCACATTAGGGAGATTTAAACAATCCTTAGATAAGCACACGGATGATGATGGAATAGCATAGGGGGATGAGCTGAGAATAGTTCACAGGTTGGTGCAACATTGAGGGCCGAAGGGCCTGTTCTGCACCGTAATGTTCTATGTTCTAAACCACCTTTCCGCGCTCTCTCCAGGGCTTTAACATCCTTCCTTAAATAAAGTGCCCTGAATTCAACACAATACTCCAAATATGATTTGCTCAATGACTGGGCGAGGTGCAGCATCACTTCCTTGCTTTTATACTCTGTGCCTCTAGTTATAAACCCAAGCATCCTATAAACCTTTGTAACAACTGTTTCACCTTCCCTGGCCACCTTCAGAGAATCATGTACATGAACTGCTGAGGTCCCTCTATTGTACCATTGAGCCTGTACTACCTCTCTATATTTCTTCTATCAAATGCATTACCTCATAGTTCTCTGCATTGACATTCATCTGCCAGGTGTCTGCCCTTTTGGCAACTTGTCAATGTCCCACTGGTGTCGTTCTGCATCATCTCACAATTCACTATTCTCCTTAGCTTAGTCTCATCTGCAAATTTAGAAATTTTGCCCTCAAAGTCTATCTCCAATTTATTTATATAAATCAGAAAAAACAAGGGTCCCAGCATCAATTTTTGTGGAACCCCACTTTGAATCATCTCCAATCTGAGAAATGCCCATCTATACCTACCCTCCATCTGTCTTTTAGATAACTTCGAATCCATGCTGCCAAGGTCCCATCAATCCCAAACATTTCTAGTTTGTCACTAAGCTGTCATGTGGCACCATATCAAATGCTTTCTGAAAGTCCAAATGTACATCCACTCCACTACCTGAAATAACTCCACAGAGGCTGGTATCCCAGCTCTGCAATTTGTCCCCTTGATTCTCAGTAAACCAGGATGCATCCCATCTGGGCCGAGAGTGCTGTTAGCCTTTTCAGCACCTCTTTGTCACATTTTTAACTAGGCCATTGTCACCATCTTCTGTTTTGTTAAAGACAGAGGCAAAGTACTCATTTAGTACCTTTCCCTTTATTTCAGTGAGCAGCTGTTATGGCCCTTCTATCATCACTAACCTTTTACTATTAATATGATTGAAGAACATTTAACTATTTGTTTTGGTGCAACTGCATCATTGGTGATTCCTGCTTATCTTCAGCCCTCCTTATTCCAGCTTTAGCTGGCTTACCTGCCACTTGTCAGCCCAGGCCTGGATATTGTCCATAGCTTGTTGCATTTGAACACGGATAGCTTCAGTGTCTAAGAAGTCGCGAATGGTGCTGAACATTGTGGAATCATCAGTGACCATCCCCACTTCAGACCTTAAGATAGAGAGAAGGTCATTGATGAAGCAGCTGAAGATGGTTGGGCCTAGGACACTCTCCTGAGGAACTCCTGCAGAGATGTCCTGGAACTGAGATGACTGACCCTCCAACAACCACAACCATCTTCCTATGTCCCAGATATGATTCCCCAAAGCCTGTCCACCATCTACAAGATG
Source organism: Chiloscyllium plagiosum (assembly GCF_004010195.1). NCBI lineage: Eukaryota > Metazoa > Chordata > Chondrichthyes > Orectolobiformes > Hemiscylliidae > Chiloscyllium > Chiloscyllium plagiosum. Next base: position 2,951,355 of record NC_057710.1, read on the forward strand.
CGAGTGTGATGAGAAACTCTCCAACTACTCAGATTGAGGAATATTTCAGAAGTTCATCTCCAGAAACCTGACTGGCATCACAATTAACATTAATTCCCTCCACCACTGATGCAGAGCGCCAGCCGCTTGGACAGATGTGTAAGGGAATCGAGAAGAATGAGAAAAGTTTGCAAACCGAGATTGAGGATTATTAGAGTCGAGAGTGTGGTGCTGGAAAAGCACCGAGGAGCAGGAGAGTCGATGTTTCGGGCACAAGCCGCTCATCAGGAAGGGCTTATGCCTGAAGCGCTGATTCTCCTGCTCCTCGGATGCTGCCTGACTTGCTGTGCTTTGCCAGCACCACACTCTCGACTCTGAATGACTCATACGTGTACCAGCTACAACTTGCACCAAAGATCCTCAGACAGCACCTTCCAAACCCACAACCACTTCCATCCAGAAGGACAGGGGCAGCAGATACATGGGAACACCACCCCCTGCAGGTTCCCCTCCGAGCCCCTCACCGTCCTGACCTGGAAATATATCGCCGTTCCTTCACTGTCACTGGGTCAAAATCCTGGAATTCCCTCCCTCAGGGCAGCCTGTCCTCTGACCCTGACCCTGAGACAGTTCTTTGACCTTGAGCCTGCCCTCTGACCCTGAGCCTGCCCTCTGACCCTGACCCTGAGACAGTTCTTTGACCTTGAGCCTGCCCTCTGACCCTGAGACAGTTCTTTGACCTTGAGCCTGCCCTCTGACCCTGACCCTGAGACCGTTCTTTGACCTTGAGCCTGCCCTTTGACCTTTAGCTTGTCCCTTTGCGCCTGAGCCTGCCCTTTGACCCTTTAGCCCAGACGGTGTTAATAAAGTTTGTTGTTGTTTCCAAGATGGCGGCGCCCATTGCCCGCGCTCTCCGCCGGCTCGGGGCCTCCGGGTCAGGGAGAGGCCGCGGGGGGCCGCCCGGCCTCCGGGCACTGGTCAGCGGGCCGAGGGCCGAGGAGGAGCCCGGCGCCGGCTCTAACTCCAGGGGCTGGTGGGGCCTGGGCCTGGGCCTGGGCTCCGCGGCGGCGGCGGCGCTGCTCCTGTGGCGGGGGTCGGGGCCGGGGCCGGGGCCGGGGCCGGGGCGGGGGTCCCGCCCGGGCCTCAGGCCGCACTCCGCCCTCGGCCTCCCCCGGGTCCAGGCCGCTCGGCCCGTCCCCCCGGACAGTCCTCGGTTCAAGTTCAACTTTATCGCCGACGTTGTGGAGAAAACAGGCCCCGCGGTGGTTTACATCGAGATCCTGGGGAGGTACTTACCGGGGGAGGGGGAGGGGGAGGAGAGGGAGAGGGAAGGGGGGGCGGGGGAGTTAGAAAGAGAGTGAGGGTGTGGGTTTGGAGGGTGGGTAGGGAGGGAGAGGGGTGGTTAATGACAGAGGGTTGGTGGGAGAGGTTGAGACAGAGTCTGCAAAGGGATATACGAGGATGGCTGTTCTCACTGGAGGCCTGTGACCAGTGGTGTGCTACAAGGATCGGTGCTGGGTCCACTGCTTTTCGTCATTTGTGTAAAAGATTTAGATGAAAATACAGAAGGCATGGTTAGTACTTTTGCTAATGACACCAAATTCGTTGGTAGCATGGACAGCCAAGAAGGTTATTTCAGATTAAAATGGGATCTTAATCAACTGGGACAGTAGGCCGAGGAATAGCAGGTGGAGGTTAATGCAGATCAATGTGCAGTGTTGCATTTTGGGATGACTTGCACAGTTAATGGTAGGGCCCGAGGAAGTGTTGCCAAACAGAGGGATCTCAGGATGAAGGTACATGGTTCCCTGAAAGTTGTATCCCAGTTGGACAGGGTGGGGAAGGAGGCAGTTGGCATGCTTGCCCTCACCGGTAGGTGCATTGAGTACAGGAGTTGAAACATCTTGTTACAGCTGTACATGATGTTGGTCAGGCCACATTTGGAGCCCGGCATATAGTTCTGGTCACCCTGCTATGGGATGGATGTTATTAAAGTGGAGATGGTGCAGAAATGATTTGCAGGCGTGTTGCCGTAATTGGAATGTTTAGAGTTGTAAGGAAAGGCTGGATAGGATGGGAATCTTTTTCCCTGAAACATAGGAGGCTGAGGGATGACCTTCTAGAGGTTCATAAAGTCGTGAGGGGAATAGACAGGAAGAATAGCTATGGTATTTTCTCCCCCCAGAATAAGGGAGTCCAGGCATAGGTTTAGGGTGAGAGGGGAAAGATTTAAAAGAGACCTCAGGAGCAACTTTTTCACACAGAGGGTGGTATGTGTATGGAATGAGCTGCCAGAGGATGTGGTGGAGGCTGATACAATTACAGCATTGAAAAGGCATCTGGATGGGTATATGAACAGGAAGGGTTTGGAGAGATATAGGCCAAGTGCTGGCAAATGGGTCTTTCTTCCCTCCAAGGCCCCAAGGGATCCTTCCATATTCGCCACAAATTCACCTTCACCTCCACACACATCATTTACTGCATCCTCTGCACCCGATGTGGCCTCCTCTACATTGGGGAGACAGGCCGCCTACTTGCAGAACGTTTCAGAGAACACCTCTGGGACACCCAGACCAACCAACCCAACCACCCCGTGGCTCAACACTTCAACTCCCCCTTCCACTCCACCAAGGACATGCAGGTCCTTGGACTCCTCCATCGCCAGACCATAGCAACACGACAGTTGGAGGAAGAGCACCTCCTCTTCTGCCTAGGAACCCTCCAACCACAAGGGATGAACTCAGATTTCTCCAGTTTCCTAATTTCCCCTCC
>NC_057710.1:2954113-2955248 GCF_004010195.1 Chiloscyllium plagiosum
AGCTGAAAATGTGTTGCTGGAAAAGCGCAGCAGGTCAGGCAGCATCCAGGGAACAGGAGAATCGACGTTTCGGGCATAAGCCCTTCCTGAAGAAGGGCTTATGCCCGAAACGTCGATTCTCCTGTTCCTTGGATGCTGCCTGACCTGCTGCGCTTTTCCAGCAACACATTTTCAGCTCTGATCTCCAGCATCTGCAGTCCTCACTTTCTCCTCTAGATTAGGTTGGGATATCTGCTTGGCAAGGACGAGTTGGACTGAAGGGTCTGTTACCGTGCTGTATAATTCTGACTGACTGAGATTAGGTCCACAGGCACTGTCCTGTGTTGATAGGTTGGGTCTGTACTCATTAGAGTTTAGAGGAGGCGATTTTATTGAAACATACCAGATTGTTAAGGGACTTTTCCCCTCGTGGGAGAGTCTGGGACCCGAGGGTATCAGCTCAGGATAAGGGATTACATTTTAAGACCGAGAGAAGGAGGAATTCCTCGTGAGGGGAGTGAATCTGTGGAAACGTAACCGCAGAGGGCTGTGAAGGGTATGGTCATTCAGTATATTCCAGACTGGGGTAGACGGATGGTTAATCAGTGAGGGAATCAAGTGTGAGGGGAAAAGGGAGGTAAGTGGAGGGGAGGATTATCAGATCAGCCGTGATTTCATTGAATGGGGGAGCAGTGTTGATGGGCTGAATGGTTGAGGAGGAGAGGAATGGCCCTTGGTTGGATGGAGGATTGGTTGAAGGGAATGAGATTGAGTGATTGAGGAGTGGGGAAGGCTGGGGGGTTGCTCCTTTGGGATGGAGTGTACGTGCCGAGGGATGGATAGACTGTCAGACAGACCACACCAGGCTGTATCTGCTGTACCAGAGCCGGTGAGCCGGTGTCCTTCCTCCCCAGGCACCCGTTCAGTGGGCGGGAAATGCCCATTTCGAATGGCTCTGGTTTCGCTGTGACGGAGGACGGGCTGATTGTGACCAATGCCCACGTGGTGGCCAACAAGAGAAGGGTGCGGGTGAAGCTGGCCAACGGAGAGATGTATGAAGCTTCTGTTCAGGCCATTGACCAGGTGGCAGACATCGCCACCATCAAGATCAACCCCAAGGTAAGCAGCAGCATCACCGGGGGGGGGATTGGGGAGA
>NC_057710.1:2955937-2966301 GCF_004010195.1 Chiloscyllium plagiosum
ATACCGGGGGGGGGGGGGTAGAGGGAGATACGGCCCAATACCGGGGGGGGGGGTGGAATTCACCCTGGCCGGGTGGAGGGGGATATCCCTGGGATGGATGGGGGGGTGTATTCTCCCCAGTACCAGGGTGCTTTCTCAGGGTAATACAGTGTGTATTCAGTTGTGTTCACTGTGCTCAGGGTGATCTGCGTGTCGGGATTGTACTTGCTGTGGCCTTGCCTCGATGCTGAGTGTATAATCTCCTGTTTTAGGCTCCTCTTCCAACCCTGCCACTGGGTGTGTCCTCTGAGGTCAGACACGGCGAGTTTGTTGTTGCGATGGGCAGTCCCTTTGCCCTCCAGAACACTATCACATCTGGGATTGTCAGCTCTGTGCAGCGGGGGAGTCAGGAGCTTGGAATGGCTCATTCGGACATGGAATATATTCAGACTGATGCTTCCATTGATGTGAGTGCACTGGTTGTGTGGGTGTGGACGCAGTTTCCAAGCTTAATTTGGGATGTGAGCATCTTGGCTGGACAAATATTTATTGCCCCTCTGTAATTGCCCTTGAGAGGTTGCTGTTGAGTCCCCTCCTAGAACTGCTGCAGATGTTTAACCCAGTGGTTGGGTGGAGATCCAGCTGTGAGTCATCACTCTCCATCCTGTCAGCCTGAAACAGATCCATCCACTCCCACTCTCTGCTTTCTGTTAGCCAGCCCGTCTTCTATCCACGGCAATATTCTACCCCTCTGTCAAATGCCTTTTGGAAATCTCAGTGCAGTCCATTCACTGGATTCCAATATCCACAGCATGTGCTATCTCCTCGTACAATTCCAGTAAAACGATTAATCCAGATTTCCCCTTTTCTCAAACCATGTTTTGAGCACTGATATCCAGAGGGATCCCGCGGTGCAGGCCCCCAGCTCCCTGGAAGTGGCAGCGCAAGTGGTAGAGAAGGCAGACTGTATTCCTGTTTTCAGCGGTCGGGGCATTGAGTATAAAAGTTGGGAAGTCATTTTGCAGCCTTTAGTGAGGCCACATTAGGAGCGTTGTGTGCAGTTATGTTTGCCACACTAACAGGACAGATGTGGAGGCTTTGGAAAGGGTGCAGAAGAGGTTTATCAGGATGTGACCTGGATTGGGAGGTATTAGCTCTCAAGGGAAGGAGGACAGACTTGGATTGTTTTGGTTAGGGCGGTGGAGGCTGAGGGGCGACCTGACAGAAATATTCGAAATTGGGAGAGGCCTGGGGAGGGTGGGTAGATGGAGCCTTTAACCCAGGCTGGGAATGTCAAATACTAGATCTAAGATGGAGGGAGGGGGAGTTTAAAGGAGATGACTGAGACAAGTTTTTTTTACAAAGAGTGTGGTAGGTGCCTGAAACACACTGCTGGGGGAGCACGTAGAAGCAGGTTTGAGAGCAACATTTAAGAGGTTTCTATACAGACGCGTGAACAGGTAAGGAGTAGAGGGATACAGAGCATGTGCAGGCAGGTGGGATTAGTTTAGAATGGCATCATGGTCAGTATACACATGGTGGGCCGAAGGGCCTGTTCCTGTGCTGTACTATCCGATGTTAACTCTGCCTGATTACCTTGAACATAACTGAGTGCCCTGTTATAACATCGTGAATGGTTTCTAACACGCATTGAACTAACTGGCCTAGTTTTCTACTTTCTGCTTCCTTCCGTTTTTGAATTACGGAGTTACATTCACCTCCATTTTAACAGCACTTTCCCCAATCAGAGGAGGTTTGGAGAACATAAAATAATGCACCCACTATCTCACTGGCCATTTCGTTTAGGAGTCTGGGTGAAGTTCATCAGAACCCTGTCAGTCCCTAACTTCAGCAATTTACTCAGTCCCACTTCTTTTTTGTTCAATTTGGTAATGGGGCATGGGCATTATTGGCCGGGCCCAGTATTTATTGCCCGTCCCTAGTTGCCCCTTGAGAAGGTGGGGGTGAGCTGCCTTCTTGAACCGCTGCATTCCATGTGCTGTAGGTTGACCCATAATGCCCTGAGGGAGGGAATTCCAGGATTTTGACCCAGCGACAGGGAAGGAACAGTGGTATATTTCCAAGTCAGGATGGTGAGTGGCTTGGGGGGGGGGTGTTCCCATGTATCTGCTGCCCTTGTTGTTCAAGATAGAAGTGGGTGTGGAATCTTTGGTGAATTTCATTTGATGAAAAATAATCATTGATTTATTTACCGAAGGCAACAAATGCTGGAGGTCGGAGTGGGTCAAGTCCTACATTGATTGATTTACTTGTATTTTCCTTTTCATATTTTGTTTTGTGATATATGCGCATGTAACTGTGGTGAGTAGGGAGACAGAGGGATGAGGATAGATAGAGAAACACCCAATGTGTGTTATTGTTCCTCAGCCTGTAAGAAAGAGTGAAAGTAAGGAAGGGTATGATGTGATCAGGGCATGAGAATATAAGGGCTAGGGGATACCAAAAGATTCAATGATTGGACAAAAAGCTGGCAACCGGAGTATAACGTTGGAAAGTTGTGAAGCCATACACTTTGGTAGGAACTGTTACTTAAACTGTGAGAGACCCCATGAAAGAGAGCACCTTAGAGTTTAAAACCAGGGAAGTCACACAGTGTTAGTGAGGCTGTGTTTGGAGGACAGTGGACAGTTTTGGTCCCCATATTTAAAAAAGGACGTCCTGGGAGTAGAGGCAGTTCAGAAGAGATTCATTCACTCCTTTGATTTATCCAGAACAGCGATGTCACGTTTAGACTATCAAAAGGTGATTGGATTGAAACATACAGCATTCTGAAGGGGCTTGATGGCGTAGATATTAAGGTGATTCCATTTTAGTGGGGAAATTTTGAGCTAAAGGGCACGGTTGCAGATTAAAGGGATACTCATTTAAAACTGACTTGTGAAGGAGTATCTCCTACCAGAGGTTACTGATTGCCTGGGAGTTTCTAACTGAGAGAGTTGTGGAGGCTGGATCACTGAAAGCATTGAAAGACCCCATTCTCCCACTTTCTCCCCATAACTCTCGATCCCCTGATACTCAAGGACCTATCTATCTCTGTCTTAAATATACTCAATGACCTGGCTTCCACAGATTTCTGTAGCAGTGATTTCCACAGACTCCCCACTCCCTGGCTGAAGAAGTTTCTCCTTATCTCTGTTCTAAAAGGTCTTCTCTTTACTCTGAGGCTGTGCCCTCGGGTCCTAGTCTCTCCTACCAATGGAAACATCTTCCCAACATCCACTCTGTCCAGACCAGTCAGTATTCTGTAAGTTTCAATTCAATCCCCCCTCATCCTTCTAAACTCCACTGAGTATAGACCCAGAGTCCTCAGACATTCCTCATGCCCCAAGAACGTCACTTCTGCCTTCGCAACTTCAGTTTTATTTAAGTTTATTACCAGTTTTGTTTCTCGTCATTCAAACAGCTCTGCCAACTGTACCATGTGATCTTTCCAGGACTTAGTAAAGATCACTACATTGTCCAAATAGACCGCACAGTTTGTTAATCCAGCCACAACTGTGTTCATGAGTCTTTGGAATGTGGTGGGTGCGTTCTTCATTCCAAAGGGCATGCACTTTAACCTGATATAGCCCATGTGGGGTTACAAACGCAGAAATTTCTTTTGCCGTCTCTGATAAAGGTACCTGCCAGTAACCACGCATTAATGCCAACTTGGTGATATAACTGGCTTGTCCAACTTTCTCGATACAGTCCTCCCATCTAGGAATTGGATATGAGTCTGATTTTGTGACGGTGGAGAAAGTGAGGGCTGCAGATGCTGGAGATCAGAGCTGAAAATGTGTTGCTGGAAAAGCGCAGCAGGTCAGGCAGCATCCTAGGAGCAGGAGAATCGACGAAGGGCTTATGCTCGAAATGTCGATTCTCCTGTTCCTTGGATGCTGCCTGACCTGCTGCGCTTTTCCAGCAACACATTTTCAGCTCTGATTTTGTGACGGTGTTGACCTTCCAATAATCCACACAGATTCGTTGAGTCCCGTCCGGTTTGGGAACTAAGACAATCAGCGAACTCCACTGACTCTGGTTTGGTTCGATGATGTCCTTGTCGAGCATGGCCTCCACCTCAACCTGGACCTGTCTGGCTTTGAAAGGACTAAGCCGACAGGGGTGTTGTTTTATTGGAGCAGTATTCCTTACAACTACTTCATGTACAATAGTATTACTCCTCCCCACCTGATTCTTACAATATGTCCTTGTACTGCAGTAACAAACCTTTCCACTGCGCTGTATGCTCCTGAGACAGATAACTTACTAACCTATCTCACTCCTCAAGGACTTCTTCATTTTTTTAAAATCTATTTTGAGGCAAATCAAAATCCACATCATCTGGAATTTATTCCTCACTCCGCAGGGCAGTATCTAGCACCTGTTTCTCCAGTTCTTTCTCTCCAATATCATACGGTTTCAACATGTTCACATGACATACCCGTAAAGGTTTTTCCCATCTGGCATCTTTACTAAATAGTTCACCTGACTCAACTTTTTCTCAATTTGATAGGGACCACTAAACCTGGCTTTGAAGGGATCTCCTATCATTGGTAATAGTACTAACATGTTATCCCCTCGAGAAAATGTCCGAGTCTCAGAGTTTTTATCTGTCACCTGCTTCATTCTACACTGTGTCCTTTTTAGGTGCTGTTTAGCTAACTCACCTACTCGATTTAATCTCTCCCTCACCTCCGATACATAATCTGAGTGTGAGATCTCCAACTTTGGTCCTGTCAATTTTTCTTTAATTAATTTTAAAGGGCTTCTCACTTCATGCCTGAATATTAACTTGAAGGGAGTGAACTGAGTAGATTCATTTGGGGCATCTCTAATGGCAAACAATACGAATGGGATATCTTTATCCCAGTCATTCAGGTAATCCTGACAGTATGCTCTCAGCATGGTCTTCAAGGCCTGATGTCACCTTTCTAAAGCTCCCTGGGATTCAGGATGATACACACTGGATTTAAAGTGCTGTATACCTAAGCTATCCATAACCTCCTTAAACAGCCCAGCAGTAAAATCTGACCCTTGGTCTGTCTGAATCTCTTTGGGTAGCCCATACCGTGTGAAGAAAGCTACAAACTCCTCTCCCACCCTTTTTGCCTTGATACTCCGTGATGGAATTGCCTCCGGAAATCTGGGTGACACATCCATTATGGTGAACAAGTACTGGTTCCCAGTTTTAGTTCCCGGGAGGGGACCGACACAATCAATCATAACCCATGTGAAAGGTTCTTCAAATACGGGAATTGGTAACAAAGGTGCTGGTTTTATTACCGCCTGTGGCTTACCTACCATTTGGCATGTATGACACATACGGCAAAGGTTAACCACGTCCTTGTGCATTCCAGACCAATAGAAATGTTTCTGTACCTTAGCCTGAGTATTTCGTACCCCTAGGTGACCTCCTACAGGTAGTTCATGTGCTACCCGTAACTCCTCCTGTCTGTATGCCACCGGTAACACAATCTGGTGCACTTCAGTCCATTTCTCCTCTGCACTAACCTGCCATGGTCTCCATTTCCATCATAGGATTCTATCTTTCAGATAATAGCCCTCTGGAATATTCTCTACCTCCTTCTCTGAGTACACATCAACATATATATCTTTTATTGTCTTGTCTTTCTGTTGCAAGTCCATTAGTCTTTCAGACTAAACACTTCTGTCTGGCCCTCTGCCTGTTCAGGTTTTTCCTGCACCATTATGTCAAACAGAGCGTCCACTAACTGAACCTCAGCTCCTTCATCTTTCTCTTTTCTCTTCGTGCTGTGATAGTGGGATCTTGTTACCACACAGTCTGGGAAAATACAAGGATATTTTTGTTTTAACTCCTCATTTATCCAGGTTGAACTCCATCTGCCATTTCTCAGCCCAGCTCTGCATCCTGTCTATGTCACGCTGCAGCCTGCAGTAGCCCTCAATACTATCAACGACATCTCCAACCTTTGTGTCATCTGCAAATTTACTAACCCACCCCTCAACCTCCTCATCCAAGTCAGTTATAAAAACAACAAAGATCAGAGGCCTAAGAACAGAGCCCTGCGGGACCCCACTCACCACTGACCTCCAGACAGAATACTTTCCATCTACATGGTCACCGCATTATATGAAGGAGTCACCGCATTATAAGGAGGGTGCAGAGAAGATTTACTAGGATGTTGCCTGGTATGGCAGGAAGGTCTTACGAGGAAAGGCTGAGGGACTTGAGGCTGATTTCGTTAGAGAGAAGAAGGTTGAGAGGTGACTTAATAGAGACATACAAGATAATCAGAGGGTTAGATAGGGTGGACAGGGAGAGCCTTTTTCCAAGTATGGTGACGGCGAGCACAAGGGGGCATAGCTTTAAATTGAGGGGTGATAGATATAGGACAGATGTCAGAGGTAGTTTCTTTACTCAGAGAGTAGTAAGGGTATGGAATGCTTTGCCTGCAACGGTCGTAGATTCGCCAACTTTAAGGACATTTAAGTCGTCATTGGACAGACATATGGATGTACATGGAATAGTGTAGGTGGGATGGGCTTCAGATTGGTATGACAGGGCGGCACAACATCGAGGGCCGAAGGGCCTGTACTGCGCTGTAATGTTCTATGTACAACCAGTCTCTGCCTTCTGTCAGCCAACCAATTCTGAATCCAGATAGCCAAATCTCCCTGTATACCATACTTCCTGACGTTATGAATGAGCCTACCATGGGGAACCTTGTCAAATGCCTTGCTAAAGTCCATATACAGCACATCCACTGCTCAACCTTCGTCGACCTGTCTTGTCACCTCCTCAAAGAACTCAATAAGATTTGTGAGGCATGACCTGCCCCTCACAAAGCCATGCTGACTGCCTTTAATCACACTATGCTTTGCCACATAGTCATAAATCCTATCCCTCAGAATTCTTTCTAAAACTTTGCTGACCACAGACATAAGACTGACTGGTCTGTATTTGCCAGGGATTTCCCTATTCCCCTTCTTGAAAAGAGGAACAACATTCGCCTCCTTCCAATCCTCTGGTACGACTCCCGTCGAGAGTGAAGAAGCAAAGATCTTTGCCAGCGGCTGAGCAACCTCCTTTCTCGCTTCCTGGGGTAGCCTGGGATAAATCTGGTCTGGCCCTGGAGACTTATCAATCTTAATGTTTTCCAAAATTTCTAGCACATCAACTTCATCAATCTTGATCTGGTCAAGCCTGTATCCCAGCTCCTCTAAGTTTTCATTTATAACAAGTTCCCTTTCCTTGGTGAAAACCGAAGCAAAAAACTCATTTTGCTCACCTGCTCAGACTCCACTCACAAGTTCCCTACACTATCCCTGATCAGCCCTACCTTCTCCCTGATCATCCTTTTATTCCTCACGTTTGAGTAAAATGCCTTTGGGTTCTCCCTAATCCTCTTGCCAAGCCTTTTGCGTGTCCCCTCCTGGCTCTCCTCACTCCATTTCTGAGCTCCTTTCTAGTCAGCCTGTAATCCTCTAAAGCTGTGCTAGATCCTTGCTTCCTCCACCTTACATAAGCTGCCTTCTTCCTTTTGATGAGAAGCTCCTCTGTTCTCGTCATCCAAGGCTCCTTAATCTTATCCCTTCTTACCTGTCTCAGAGGGACAAATTTGTGCAGCACTCGCAACAACTGCTCCTTAAACAGTCTCCACGTGTCTGCTGTGCCCTTTCTGTGGAACAATTGCTCTCAGGCTGTACCTCCTAACTCCTGTCTGACAGCGTCATAATTTCCTTTTCCCCAATTAAATATCTTCCCTCGGTACCTTCTCCTTTCCGTCTCCAAGGCTATGCTAAATGTGAGGCAGTTGTAATCACTTTCACCAAAGTGTTGTCCCAGTGTGGGATCTGACGCCTGTCCTGGCTCGTTGCCGAGCACCAAATCCAAAATGGCCTCTCCCCTTGTCGGCCTGTCTCCATACTGAGTAAGGAAACCCTCCTGAACACACCTGACAAAAACGGCTCCATCCAAACTATCTGCATTAAGGAGGTTCCAGTTGATATTGGGAAAGTTGAAATCACCCATAACAACAACCCTGCTACTTTTGCATTTTTCCAGAATCTGCCCACCCATGTGGTCTTCAATCTCCCTACTGCTATTAGGGGGTGTGTAGAAAACCCCCAATGCGGTGACTGCTCCCTTGCTGTTCCTAACTTCCACCCATACTGACTCAGTAGACAAACCTTCCTCAACAACCTTCATTCCTGTAGCTGTGATGCACTCTCTGATTAGCAATGCTACACCTCCTCCTCTTTTTAAACGTTCAAAACCCTTGAACATCAAGCAAACATTCCTGCCCCTGTGAAACCCATGTCGCCATTATGGCCACAACATCATATTCCTAGGTACTGATCCATGCTCTAAGTTCATCACTCTTATTTCTGACACTCCTTGTGTTAAAGCAGACACACTTTAAACGATCCCTTTGTTTCATCGTGTGAGAAACCTTCCCGACAGATTCACTACATCCTGTCACAGCCCCATTTGCAACTGTCCCCCCTCTCAGATATGTAGCTCTGATTCCCACACCCCCCTCTCCCCTTTCCTTCTAACTTTCTTGGCAAATTTGAGAAACATCTTCAACTCCCAGAACCTCTTTAGCAATTTTAAGAGCCATTTCTCTCACTTTTAATTTAATCAATCACAAGTCACCAAAATTGAACAAATTGTCTCTCCTGTGTTTTATTTAAAGATCTAGGACACAAACCTGCAAGTGTTTAAATCTGCTGGGAATTTTCGTACCCTCAAATCTATTCAAATCTGTTTAAACCAGTTCAAATCATGGATCCGAACCCCTAAACTGTTGCGACACGGGGCAAAGGCTCCTGTTTAATGTAGACCAGCAACACGGAAAAGATTTATCCCACGCAGTAATCTGTGAAAATTCGAGAAGCCAAGAACTATTTAAAGTAAAAAGTAACAACTTTATTTCTTAGAGTATAACAGAGAATAATTAACAAACAACTCCTTCCTCTAACCCATCTTTTACCTTCCCTTCTACAGTACTAGTCCGATAAAACACCCAATTAAGATTTACAAAATAAAACTTCTTATCTCAAAGCCAGGCAACTTGCAGTTTTCTCTGTATTCCTGTCTTTTCTTCTTCTTGCGGATTCTGCTTCACACGTTACTGATCGATAAAGGTACCTTTTCAGAGAGCTATTTTGAAGGCAGTCTTTTTACATGCTGGTGGCTTGGCAGTTCTCTCCTCAACTGTTCAATTTTCCCCAGTCTTATACCCCCTAAGCATCAGATTGTATCATTGGCTTTTAAGATTGTCAATGTACTAAATTCAAACTGGATTGGAGTTGGGTTTTTTTCTCGGGGTATAATTTAAACTGATGGGCCGAATTCAATTATGTTTTGTTGTTTCCAGGCAACCAGCTAATTGAGTTGTTCAACCAAGTGATTTTTTTTTCAGAACACTTGGTTCTATCAGGTAGTTCTGTTGCTTTTAACTCTCTTAAAGGTACAGTACACCCACATCTTTGTAAAACTTATGACTTTGAGAAGGATCAGGGAAGGGACCGAGTTGGGAGTGTCTGACCCTGACATCGGGTGGAAGCTGATTATTTTGGGAGTAAGGGCCTTAGGGTGATTACTGATGAATGGGAAGGGCCAGCGAGCTGCAGTTCTGGGAGCTCGTCCTAATCAGGTTGTGGAGATGACAAGGTGGTTCCTGCTGTCAGGAGCCCCACCATCCCCGTGGTGCTTCACTCAGCTGCAACACTCATCCTTCCAGGCATTAGTCTGTGAGCTCTTCCTGCACGTTTTCCCAGCTGGCAGGGGACAGAGCAGGGGCTGGGGAAGCAGGCTGGTGTGAAGCTAGGGTCTCTGTTACTGTGGGCACTCAGCAAGGGTTTCTGTGCAGCTCTCAGTGACTGGCAGAGTCAGCGAGGGTCAGCGAGCAATCAGCAGGGCCATAAGACAAAGGAGCAGAAATTAGGCCATACAGCCAATCGAGTCTGCTATGCCATTCAATCATGGCTGATGGGTTCCTCAACCATGTTCTCCCGCTTTCTTGCCGTAACCTCTGAACCCCTTGACAATCAAGGACCCATCTATCTCTGTCATAAATGTACCCCACGACCTGGCCTCCACAGCTTTCTGTGGCAGTGGATTCCAGAGATTCACCACTCTCTGGCTGAAGAAGTTTCTCCTTATCTCCATTCTAAAAGATCTTCCCTTTACTCTCAGGCCCTTGGGTCCTAGTATTACCTACCAGTGGAAACATCTCCCCAACATCCACTCTGTCCAGGCCGTTCAGTAGTCCGTATGTTTCAATTGGATCCCCTCTCATCCTTTTAAACTCCATCAAGTATAGATTTTATCTCTCCACCCCGAAGGCTCCCAGCCTCATTCCTGGTGAAGGGCTCTTGCCCGAAACATCAAT
>NC_057710.1:2966801-2968232 GCF_004010195.1 Chiloscyllium plagiosum
GGGGCTAGTTCTCTGGCAAAGGTGGTCCGGAGTCCGTGTGGGGTGAGTTGGTTACGGAGACAGGCACTGAGGAAGCAGATGTGGCTGTGATAGCGAGTTTGTTTCTCTGGCACTGAGCCTGGCTCTGTGGCTCAGAAGAGAAAGGAGAAGAATAGGAGAGTGATAGTGATAGGAGATTAAATCGTGAGAGAAACGGACAGAAGATCCTGTGGTCGCAAACAAGACTCCCGGTTGGTGTGTTGCCTCCCGGGTGCCAGGGTCAGGGATGTCTCAGATTGTGTCTACAGGATTCTTAAGGGGGAAGGAGAGCAGCCAGAAGTCGTGGTCCACATCAGTACCAATGACATAGCTAGGAAAAGGGATGTGGACTGAAACATGAATATAGGGAATTAGGTTGGAAGCGAAAAGGCAGGACGAGCAGAGTAGTAATCTCAGGATTGCTACCGATGCCATGAGCTAGTGAGGCTAGGAACAGAGATCGAGTGCAGATGAACACATTGCTGCAGGGCTGGTGTAGGAGGCAGGGCTTCAGGTATGTGGACTATTGGGATACCTTCTGGGAAGGTAGGACCTATACATTAAGTACAGGTTGCACCTGAACTGCAGGGGCACCAATATCCTGGGCGGGAGGTTTGCTAAAACCCTTCGGGTGGGTTTAAACACCTTACTGAAATCCATGAACCACCACATCAACCACTTTACCCTCATCCGCCTGTTTGGTCATATTCTCAAAGCACTCAATAAGGTTTGTGAGGCATGACCTACCCTTGACAAAATGGTGTTGACTATCCCTAATCAACTTATTCCTCTTTAGATGATTATAAATCTTATCTCTTATATTCCTTCCCAATACTTTACCCACAACCAAAGTAAGGCTCACTGGTCTATAGTTACCAGGGTTGTCTCTACTCCCCTTCTTGAACAAGGGGCTATTTGCTATCCTCCAGTATTCTGGCAGTATTCCTGTAGACATTGACAACATAAAGATCAAAGCTAAAGGCTCTGCAATCTCCTCCCTCACTCCCCAGAGAATCCTAGGATAAATCCCATCTGGCCCAGGGGACTTATCTATTTTCACATTTTCCAGAATTGCTAACATCTCCTCTTTATGAACCTCATCTCGTCTAATAGCCTGTATCTCAGTATTCTTCTCAACAACATTATTTGTATTATCGATAGTCACAGGTGAGGTGAAGAAGACTGGAGGTTGGCAAACGTGGTGTCACTGTTTAAGAAAGGCGGTAAAGACAAGCCAGGGAACTATAGACCGGTGAGCCTGACCTCAGTGGTGAGCAAGTTGTTGGAGGGAATCCTGAGGGACAGGATGTACATGTATTTGGAAAGGCAAGGACTGATTTTGGATAGTCAACATGGCTTCGTGCATGGGAAATCATGTCTCACAAACTTGATTGAGTTTTTTGAAGAAGTAAC
>NC_057710.1:2968799-3035801 GCF_004010195.1 Chiloscyllium plagiosum
ACAAAGTCTTTTCCCTGGGGTGGGGGAGTCCAGAACTAGAGGGCATAGGTTTAGGGTGAGAGGGGAAATATATAAAAGAGACCTAAGGGGCAATGTTTTCACGCAGAGGATGGTACGTGTATGGAATGAGCTGCCAGAGGATGTGGTGAAGGCTGGTACAATTGCAACATTTAAGAGGCATTTGGATGTGTATATGAATAGGAAGGATTTGGAGGGATATGGGCCAGATCCTGGCAGGTGAGACTAGATTGGGTTGGGATATCTGGTCGGCATGGACGGGTTGGACCGAACGGGTCTGTTTCCATGCTGTACATCTCTATGACTGTATGAACATTGTTTTTTTCCTGTATGAATAATGAAGAAAAATACTCACTTAGTACCTCTCCTTCCTCGGATTCCACACACAACTTCCCACTACTGTCCTTGACTTGCCCTAATCCTACTCTCGTCATTCCTTTATTCCTGAAGTTCCTGATGCAATATGCAGATAGGCTGACTAAAGGGAAGATAAAAACAATGACTGCAGATGCTGGAAACCAGATTCTGGATCAGTGGTGCTGGAAGAGCACAGCAATTCAGGCAGCATCGCTGCTCGTTGGATGCTGACTAAAGGGAAGGTCATATTGGATTTGGTGCTTGGCAATGAACCATTGCCAGGTATCAGATCTCTTGGTTTGGAGAGCATGTTGGTTTTAGCGATCACAGCTTCCTGACCTTTATTACATTCATGGAGAGGGCTAGGAGCAGACGGTATGGGAAAGTATTTAATTGGGGGAGGGGGAATTTCAATGCTATTAGGTAGGAACTGGGGCACCTAAATTAGGAACAGATGATCTCAGGGAAATGCACAATAGAAATGTGGAGGTTGTTTAGGAAGCACTTGCTGATCGTGCTGGACAGGTTTGTCCCACTGAGGCAAGGAAGGGACAGTAGTGTGAAATAACCTTGGGTGACAAGGGATGTGGAACATCTAGTCAAGAGGAAGAAGGAAGCCTACCTAAAGTTGAAGAGGCAAAGATCAGACAGGGCTTTAGAGAGTTACAAGGTATCCGGGAAGGAACTGAAGAATGGACTGAGGAGAGTTAGAAGGGAGCATGAAGAAGCCTTAGTGGGTAGGATGAAGGAAAACCCGAAGGCAACCTACACTTCTGTGAGGAAGAAGGGAATGGTCAGGATGAGGGTAGGGCCGATCAGGGATAGTGGAAGGAACTTGTACCTGGAGTCGGAGCATATAGGGGAGGTCCTTAATGAATATTTTGCTTCAGTATTCACTACTGAGAGGGACTGTGATGTTTCTGAGGACAGTGTGAAACAGGTTGCTATGCTAGAACAGGTTGATGTTAGGAAGGAGGATGCGCTGAAAAAGTTTGAAAAATATAAGGATAGATAAATCCCCTGGGCCAGACAGGATATATCCAAGGTTACTACAGGAAGTGAGGGAAGAGATTGCTGCACCTTTGGCGATGATCTTTGCATCCTCACTGTCCAATGGAGTAGTGTCTGGTGATTGGAGGATGACAAATGTTATCCCCTTGTTCAAGAAAAGGAATAGAGATAACTCTGGGAATTATGCAACAGTCAGTCTTACGTCAGAGGTGGGCAAAGTATCGGAGAGGATTCTGAAAGATAGGATTCATGATTACTTGGAAAATCATAATTTGATTAGAGATAGTCAGCATGGCTTTGTGAGGGGCAACAAACCTTACGGAATACTTTGAGGATATGACAAAATACATTGATGAAGGTAGAGCAGTGGATGTGGTGTACATGGATTTTAGCAAGGCATTTGATAAGGGTCCCCATGGTAAGCTCATTCAGAAAGTAAGGGGGCATGGGATACAGGAAAGTCTGTCTGTCTGGGTACAGAATTGGCTGGACCATAGAAAACAGAGGGTGGTAGTTGATGGAAAGTATTCAGCCTGGATTTAAATGACCAATGGTGTTCCACAGGGATCACTTCTGGGACCTCTGCTCTTTGTGATTTTTATAAATGACTTGGGTGAGGAAGTGAAAGGGTGGATTAGTAAGTTTGCTGATGACACAAAGGTTGGTGGAGTTGTGGATAGTGTGGATGGCTACTGTAGGTTGCAAGGGGACATTGACAGGATACAGAGCTGGACTGAGAAATGGCAGATGGAGTTCAACCTGGAAAAGTATGAAGTAATTCATCTTGGAAGGTTGAATTTGAATGCAGAATACAGGGTGAAAGGCAGATTCTTGGCAGATGGAGGAACAGAGGGACATTGGGGTCCAAGTCTATAGATTCCTCAAAGTTGCCACTCAGGTCGTTCCCACTTATCCACTCCACCTTCCTCTCCGACCTATCACCATCACCCCCCATATTCCCAATTACCTTCCCCCTAGCCCCACATCTGTCCCATTTATCTCTCAACCCCCATGGGCCACTGCCTCATTTCTGATGAAGAGCTTATGCTCGAAACGTCTACTTTCCTGCTCCTCGGATGTTGCCTGACTGGCTGTCCTTTTCCAGCACCACACTCTTCAGCTCTGATCTCCAGCATCTGCAGTGGTCACGTTCACCCAGGTTGATAGGGATGTTAAGGTGTCTGGTGTGTTGGCTTTCTTTAACTGGGGATTCAGTTTAAGAGCCATGAGGTTATGCTGCAGCTCTATAGAGCCCTGGTTAGACCACACTTGGAATATCGTGTTCAGTTCTGGTCGCCTCATCATAGGAAAGATGTGGAAGCTTTAGACAGGGTTCAGAGGAGATTTACCAGGATGCTGTCTGGGTTGGAGGGTATGTCTTATGAAGAAAGGTTGAGGGAGCTAGGGCTTTTCTCAATGGAGTGAAGAAGGATGAGAGGTGACTTGATAGAGGTATAGGTAAACTGGATAGCCAGAGACTTTTTTCCAGGGCAGAAATGTCTATCATGAGGGGGCATAATTTTAAGGTAATTGCAGGAAGGTTTAGGGGAGATGTCAGAGGTAGGTTCTTTACACAGAGAGTGGTGGGTGTGTGGAATGCAATGCCAGTGGTGGTAGTAGAGTCACAGACATTAGGGACATTCAAGCGACTCTTGGATAGGCACATGACGATAGTACAATGAAGGGTATGTAGGTTAGTCTGATCTTAGAGTAAGATAAAAGGCCGGCACAACATTGAGGGCTGAAGGACCTGAACTGTGCTGTACTGTTCTATGTTCCATGTAAAACTTAGATATAAATAGTAGCATTGAGAACAAAGTTAAAAGTAAAGCATTACCGTTGTTCATAATATAAGTAGAGGAATAAAGAAATAAAGTTAAAAGTTAACATTACAGAACATCCTAAGGTTAAAATAAAGGAATAAAGGTAAAAGTTCAACAGTCTTTCTCAACTCTTTCCTCTCTTTTTCTGATTCAAGAACATTGACTTAGATTAGATTAGATTACATTACAGTGTGGAAACAGGCCCTTCGGCCCAACAAGTCCACACCGACCCGCCGAAGCGCAACCCACCCATACCCCTTACCTAACACTACGGGCAATTTAGAATGGCCAATTCACCTGACCTGCACATCTTTGGATAGTGGGAGGAAACCGGAGCACCCGGAGGAAACCCACGCAGACACAGGGAGAAAGTGCAAACTCCACACAGTCAGTCGCCTGAGGTGGGAAATGAACCTGGGTCTCAGGCGCTGTGAGGCAGCAGTGCTAACCACTGTGCCACCGTGGTTGAAACACGGTGAAACATTAAACATTAAACTTGAAACATTAAACTCTGTTTCTCTCTCCACAGATGTTGCCAGACCTGTAGACCTCTCCAGAATTTTCTTGTATTGAAGTGATTTTACTATGTTTGTGAAAACTTGTGTGTTCTACATTTCAATCAGTTTTTTATAGTTGGCTGTTAGTTCTGAGGAGAATTGCACCGGAGACAAAAACTCCCAGATACTTGTTCCAAAGCCCAACTATTCTCTTAGAACATCCAACCTATTTTTATTTTTGCTTGACATACAATAATGACCACTGATTCTCCCCGTGACTTAGCTGCAAGGCTGAAATAATTCACCCACACAGCCAGTCCCTGAATTGTTTTATAAACTCTGATTTAAAAAAAATCTGACTCTATACTTAACCAAATCTCAAAGGGAGCAGCCATTTATCCTGCATGAGCAAACAAAACTAATAGATGGACAAGTCGATTTTGATTTGTCAGGGTATTACCATGAAGAATGCACTAGAAATCAACCCCGCCACCTATTCTCGTCTGTCTCTGGCTAGCAAAGACAAAATGGTGAGCTGCGGCAGAGGACGTAATCATTCCTGCAGTATGGAAATAGGCCATTCGGCCCTACGATTTCTCACCAACTCTCCAAAGAGTAACCCACCAAGACCCATTCCCCTAACCTCCACATCCCCAGACACTATGGGCAATTTGCCTAACTGCACATTGTTGGATTGAGGGAAGAAACCAGAGCACCCAGAGGGGACCCTGCACAGACACAGGGAGGATGTGCAAACCCCACACAGACAGTCACCTGAGGCTGGAATTGAACCTGGGTCTCTGGTGCTGTGAGGCAGCAGTGCTAACCACTGAGCCATGGTGCTGCCCTGATATAAAGTCAACTTCATCTTTGTTTTTATTGCTTTAACAGTGAAAATGTCACAGAGACAGGCTTGGTGTCACGATGAATGCTCCTCCCAGTTTACGGCTACAATTGAACCACTGAAGAGTGATGCAGAAGGTAAACTGGTAACTAGTGATCTTAAAAAAAAAATTCTCTGGCTTTTCCAACATACTTCATTTTATTTCCAATAGCTATTTCAGCTCCAGCTGCTGGGATATCGGGAATTATCTTGCAGCCACATACATAGAGGATGCAATCATGTGGGGACTGAGGGGCCTGGTTAGAGTCGAATAGAGGGGCCTTTCTTCCTTAATCAGAGATGACTATGCAGAGAACTAAAATCAAGGTTAGAATGGTACTGGATAAGCCCATCAGGAAGGGCTTTTGCCCAAAACATTGATTTTCCTGCTCCTCGGATGCTGCCTGATCTGCTGTGCTTTTCTAGCACCACACTAATTTTGACTCTAATCTCCAGCATCTTCAGTACCCACCTCCGCCTAGAGAACTAAAGTGAGAAGTAAAGGGGTTTGAGAGGAGGTGAGGAAAACATCCATCCCAAGAGTATCATAGAGTCATACAGTAGGGGAAGAGACCCTTTAGCCCAACTCATCCATGCTGACCAGGACTGAACTAGTCCCATTTGCCTTCATTTGGCCCATATCCCTCTACACCTTCACTATTCATGTGCTTGCCCAAACGTCCTTTACATGTTATAATTGTACTCACCTTTACCACTTTCTGTGGCAACTCATTTCATACACGAACCACCCTCTGTGTAGAAAATGTTGCCCCTCAGGTCCCTTTTGAATCTTTCCCCTCCCACCTTAAATCTATGCTCTCTAGTTTTGGACTCCCTTATCTTAGAGAAAAGAACTTGGCTATTCACCTTATTTGTACCCGTCATGGTTTTATAAACCTCTATAAAGTCACCTCTCAGCCTCTGATGTTCCAGGGAAAGAAGTCCCAGATTATTCAACCTTTCATAAATAAAGTCATTGAGTCATAGAGCTGTACAGCATAGACACAGATCTTTGGTCCAACTCGTCCATGCCGACCAGATATCCTAACCTAATCTAGTCCCATTTGCCAGCACTTGGCCCAAATCCCTCTAAACCCTTCCTATTCATATACCCATCCAAATGCCTTTTAAATGTTGCAGTTGTACCAGCCTCCACCACATCCTCTGGCAGCTCATTCCATACATGTACCACCTTCTGTGTGAAAAAGTTGTCCCTTCGGTCCCTTTTAAATCTTTCCCCTATCACCCTAAACCTATGCCCTCTAGTTCTGGACTCCCTGAGCCCAGGGAAAAGACCTTGTCTATTCACTCTATCCATGCCCCTCATGGTTTTATAAACCTCTATAAGGTCACCCCTCGGCCTCCGACGCTCCAGGGAAAACAGCCCCAGCCTATTCAGCCTCTCCCTGTAGCTCAAACCCTCCAACCCTGGCAACATCCTTGTAAATCCTTTCTAAACCCTTTCAAGTTTGGCAACATCCTTCCAATACAACGGAGACCAGAATTGCACGCAATATTCCAACAGGGGTCGAACCAATTTCCTGTACAGCTGCAACATGACCTCCCAACTCCTGTACTCAATACTCTGACCAATAAAGGAAAGCATACCAAACGCCTTCTTCACTATCCTATCTATCTGGAAGTCCACTTTCAAGGAACTACGAATCTGCACCCCAAGGTCTTTTTTTTCAGCAACACTCCCTAGGACCTTATCAATAAGTGTATAAGCCCTGCCCTGATTTGCCTTTCCAAAATCCAGCACCTCACATTTATCTGAATTTAAACTCCATCTGCCACTCTTAGGTCCATTGGCCCATCTGATCAAGATCCTGTTGTACCCTGAGGTAACCTTATTCTCTGTCCACTACACCTCCAATATCATTGTCATCTGCAAACTTACTAACTGTACCTCTTATGCTCACATACAAATCTTTTATATAAATGACAAAAAACAGTGGACCCAGCACTGATCCTTGTGGCACTCCACTGGTCACAGGCCTCCAGTCTGAAAAGCCACCCTCCACCACCACCCTCTGTCTTTTACCTTCAAGTCAGTTCTGTATCCAAATGGTTAATTATATAGAGTCATAGAGATGTACAGCATGGAAACAAACCCTTCAGTCCAACCCAATCTTGCAAAGCAGTCTACCATGAGAAACCTTGTTGAATGCCTTACTGAAGTCCATATAGATCACGTTCACCGCTCTACTCTCATCAATCTTCTTTGTTACTTCTTCAAAACCTCGATAAAGTTTGTGAGACATGATTTCCCATGCATAAAGCCGTGCTGACTATCCCTAAACAGTCCTTGCCTTTCCAGATGCATGTAAATCCAATCCCTCAGGAGTTCCTCCAACACCTTTGTTAAATAGTGGCACCACATGAGCCAACCTCCAGTCTTCTGACACCTCACCTGTGACTATCGCTGATACAAATATCTCAGCAAGGGGCCCAGTAATGAGTTCCCTAGCTTCCCACAGAGTTGTAGGGTACACCTGATTAGGTCATGGGGATTTATCCAACTTTATGCGTCTCAAGACATCCAACACTTCCTCCTCTGTAATATGGGCATTTTTCAAGACATCACCATCTATTTCCCCACATTCTATATCTTCCATGTCCTTCTCCACAGTAAATACTGATGCAAAATACTTGTTTGGTATCTCCCCCCATCTCCTGCAGCTCCACACAAAGGCCACTTTGCTGATCTTTGAGGGGCCATATTCTCTCCCTAGTTACCCCTTTTGTCCTTAATGTATTTATAAAATCCCTTTGGATTCTTCTTAACCCTATTTGCCAAAGCTTTCTCATGTCCCCTTTTTGCCCTCCTGATTTCCCTCTTAAGTATACGCCTTTATACTCTTCTAAGGATTCACTTCATCCCTGCTGTCTATACCTGAATATATACTTCCTTTTTCTAGACTAAAACCTCAATTTTTCTAGTCATCCAGCATTCCCTACACCTATCAGCCTTTCCTTTCACCCTAACAGGAATAAACTGTCTTTGAACTCTCGATATTTCATATTTGAAGGCTTCCCATTCCAACCTGATCTTACACAGGAACACTAAATTTCTATCCATCTGTCCCACAACCTACCTCTCTCTCGCATAATAGGTCAGAAAGAGTGCAAATACATTAATCTCTTACTATTAGAGACCGGTTAGATCCTGTATTTCTCAAAATTATAACTTCTTGTCCTTCTCCCCCCTGTTCTTTCTGAGTAACCTTTACTTACAGAGGTGAATTCTTTATAGAGATCAGGTACTAACTCCATACCCAGCCTCTGCCTAGGCTGTGCACTCTCCTGCAGCTCCTCAACTTTTCTTGGGGTCTCCTTTACTACTTTCACTAATGCCACTGGCTTAGCTTCTTTTACCACATCTTTTCCCACAATGCCTTTCTTTAACGACCACCACTGTGACTTTACCTGGCCCACTTTACCACAGTGGAAACACCTGAGACCTTTCATCTCCTTTCCACCCTCTTGGGCTTCTTTTTTAATCTGTGATAAACAATTACCAGTGTTCTCTACTCTTGGTTTTGTGGTGTAGGATATCCCCTTCTCCCAGTTCCTATCCTCACTGGATGAAATTCTTGCCGGAAGCTAAACTTTGTCTTATGCACCAAAGTATATTCATCTGCCATCTCTGCTGCTCTTCTCACTTCCTGAACTTTCTGTTCCTCCATGTGATCATCTCTGGAAGTGAGTTTTTCAACTCCTCCAACAAAATAATCTCTCTTAGAGTCTCATAGATCATATCAATTTTTAAGGCCTGCACCATCTGTCAAAATGACTGTTTATTTCTCTTGAACTCAACATAAGCCTGACCTGGTTCCTTCCTTATGTTTCTGAACCGCTGTCTATATATTTCTGGTACCAATTTTAAGTGCTCAAAATAACCTGTCTGACCTCTTCATAATCTCTTGACCCCTCATCTGACAGCGCGACAAATACCCCACTAGCTCTGCCTTCCAGTTTAGTCTGAACAAGCATTACCCATAAGTCTTCTGACCACTGGGCGGCACGGTAGCACAGTGGTTAGCACTGCTGCTTCACAGCGCCAGAGACCCGGGTTCAATTCCCGCCTCAGGTGACTCTCTGTGTGGAGTTTGCACATTCTCCCCGTGTCTGCGTGGGTTTCCTCCGGGTGCTCCGGTTTCCTCCCACAATCCAAAAATGTGCAGGGGTTAGGTGAATTGGCCATGCTAAATTGCCCGTAGTGTTAGGTGAAGGGGTAAATGTAGGAGAATGGGTTTGGGTGGGTTACGCTGCGGCGGATCGGTGTGGACTTGTTGGGCCGAAGGGCCTGTTTCCACACTGTAAGTAATCTAATCTAATCTAACACTCCATCGACCTAGCCAATTTTTCTAATGGAATAAAGAAGGCTTCAACGTCTTTCTCATCAAAATGTGGCAGTGTTTTAACATATTTACATACAGTATATCACTACCTTCTCTTTTAATCTCCATCCTGTTAACTTCACTTTGTTGACTAAGTCACAACTTCTCAAGTTCAAATTCTCTCTCTTTTTCTCTCTCTGTTTCTTCTCTCTCTCTTTCTCTTTCTTCTCTCTCTCTTTGAGAGAGATATCAGCTGAACACATGGCTGCAGGAATGGTGCAGGAGGGAGGGTTTCAGTTTTATGGATAATTGGGGCTCATTCTGGGGAAGGTGGGACTTGTATAAATAGGATGGTCTTCACTTCAACCAGAGGGGTACTAATATCCTGGTGGGAAATTTGCTATTGCTATTCGGGTGGGTTTAAACTAGCTCAGCAGGGGGTTAGGAACCTGAGGTGTAGTTCCAGTGCACAGGAGGATGTGAGTAGACAGGACAGGGTCAGGATTTCATGATCACAGGAACGTGCTGGCAGACAGCAAGCTGGTTTGTAGTGTATCTACTTCAACACCAGGAGTATCCGGAATAAGGTAGGTGAGCTTGCAGCATGAATAGGTACCTGGGACTTCGATATTGTGGCCATTTCAGAGACATGGATAGACCAAGGTCAGGAATGGATGTTGCAGGTTCCAGGGTTTAGATCTTTCATTAAGTTCAGGAAGGTGGTAAAAAAGGTGGAGGTGTGGCCTTGTTAGTCAAGCATGGTATAAAGGTGACTGAAAGAACCTTTGACGAGGACCTGTCTACTAAGGTGGTGTTGACTGAGGTTAGAAACAGGAGAGGAGAGGTCGTGCTGCTGGGAGTTTTTATAGACCTCCACAAAGTTCCAGGGATGTGGAGGAGAGGATTGGCAAATTGATTCTGGGCAGGAGTGAAAGGAACAGGATGGTCATTATGGGGGACTTTAACTTCCCCAACATTGACTGGAAATGCTATAACTTAGTACGTCGGATGGATCCGTTTTTGTCCAATGTGTGCAGGAGGGTTTCCTGACACAGTATATCGAAGGGCCGACAAGAGGGGAGGCCACACTGGATCTGGTGCTTGGAAATGAACCAGGCCAGGTGTTTGATTTAATAATAGGTGAGCACTTTGGAGAGAGGTACCATAATTCGGTTACATTTAGTTTAGCGATGGAAAGGGATAGGTACAACTCACAAGGCAAGAGTTATAGATAGGAGAAGGGCAATTATAATGTGAATAGGCAGGAATTAGGAGGCATAGAGTGGGGGAGCAAAATGCAGGGGATGGGGACAATCGAAATATAGAGCTGGTTTAAGGAACAGATATTCAGTGTCTTTGATAGGTATGTCCCTGTCAGGCAGGGAGGAAGTGATAAGGTAAAGGAACCGTGGTCTATTAAAGAAATTGTATCTCTTGTTAAGCGGAAGAGGGAGGCTTATATGACATTGAGGCGAGATGGTTCAGATGAGGCGATAGAGAGTTATAGAGTAGCTGGGAAGGATCTGAAGAGACAGTTAAGAAGAGCAAAGAGAGGACATGAGCAGTCTTTAGCAAGTAGAATAATACTGTTTTCTATACATATGTGAGGAATAAAGGATGACTAGGAATAGGGCCTGTCAAAGACAGAAGTGGGAAGTTGTGTGTGGACCCTGTAGCGATCGGAAAGGTGCTAAACAAATATTTCTCATCTGTTTTCACTCAGGAAAAGGAGAATATTGTAGAGGAGAAGACTGAGATACAGGCTATTAGACGAGAAAGGATTGAGGTTAGTAAGGAGAAGGTGTTATCAATTCTAGAAGGTGTGAAAGTAGATAGGTCCCCTGGGCTGGATGGGATATTTCCAAGAATTCTCTGGGAAGCTAGGGAGGAGATGGCTGAGCGTTTGGCCTTGATCTTTGAGTCGTCATTGTCTACAGGTTTAGTATCAGATGACTGGAGGTTTGCAAATGTTGTGCCCTTGTTCAAGAAGGGAGGTAGAGATGACCCAGGTAATTATAGACCAGTGAGCCTCGCTTCTGTTGTAGGAAAGGTTTGGAAAGGATTATAAGAGATAGGATTTATAATCATCTAGCAAGCAACAATTTAATTGGAAATAGTCAATATGGATTTGTCAAGAGCAGGTCGTGTCTCACAAACCTCATTGAGTTTGATGAGGATCATGTAGATGAGGGTAGGGCAGTTGATGTGGTGTACATGGACTTCAGTAAAGCCTTTGATAAGGTTCCACATGGTAGGCTGTTGGAGAAAATGCGGAGGTATAGGATTGAAGGTAATTTAGCAGTTTGGATTAGAAACTGACTTTCTATAAGAAGGCAGCGAGTGGAGGTTGATGGAAAATATTCAGCCTGGAGTCCGGTTACTAGTGGTGTGCCACAAGGATCTGTTTTGGGACCACTGCTGTTTGTCATTTTTATAAATGACTTGGACACAGGCATAGGTGGGTGGGTTTTAAGTTTGCAGATGACACTAAAGTCGATGGAGTAGTGGACAGTGTGGAAGAATGTTACAGGTTGCAGGGAGACTCGGATAAACTGAAGAATTGGGCTGAAAATGGCAAATAGAGTTCAATGCAGATAAATGTGAGGTGATTCGCTTTGGGAAGAATAACAGGAAGGCAGAATACTGGGTTAATGGAAAGATTCTTGGTAGTGTGGATGTGTAGAGGGATCTTGGAGTCCATGTACATAGATCCCTGAAAATTGCCACCCAGGTTGATAGTGCTGTTAAGAAGGCATACAGTGTGTTAGGTTTCATTGGTAGAGGGATTGAGTTCTGGAGCTGTGATGTCATTCTGCTACTGTACAAAACGCTAGTGCGGCTGCACTTAGAATACTGTGTACAGCTCTGATCGCCATATTTCGGGAAGGATGTGGAAGCATTGGAAAAGGTACAGAGAAGATTTACCAGGATGTTGCCAGGTCCGGAGGGAAGGTCTTATGAGGAAAAGCTGAGGGACTTGGATCTGTTCTCATTGGAAAGAAGAAGGCTGAGGGGGGGGATTTGATAGAGACATACAAGATGATTAGAGGATTAGATAAGGTAGACAGTGAGAGTCTTTTTCTTAGGGTGATATCATCTGCTTGTACGAGGGAGCATAACTACAAATTGAGGGGTGATAGATTTAAGACAAATGTCAGAGGCAGGTTCTTTACTCAGAGACTAGTAAGGGCATGGAATGTACTGCCTGCCAATGTAATTAACTCAGCCACATTAGGGAGATTTAAACAATCCTTGGATAAGCACATGGATGATCATGGGATAGTGTAGGGAGATGGGCTTAGATTAGTTCACAGATCGGCGCAACAGCGAGGGCTGAAGGGCCTGTTCTGTGCTGTATTGTTCTGTGTTCTGCTCAGCTAAGAACCTTCTTTCTCTTTCCTCGTTCTGTGTTCTGCTCAGCTAAGAACCTTCTTTCTCTCTTTCCTCTTTCTTTGCTCTGTTTCTCTTTCTCACTCTCTTTCTTTCTTCTCTCACTCTCTTTGTTTATCTTCTAATTCCATTTTCCTCAACTGTAATTTAAATTTTTCTAACTCTAATACACTGGTCTGTTTCTCTGACACACTTCAGTGTTTGAGAAATTCCCTTACAATTTCAGCTTTACGTTTGTTCTTGATTAAACCCAATTCTAACCTCTTTGCTAATTTTACAAGTAAGGTCTTTTTTCTTTCCTTCTAAACTTTCTTGGCAAATTTGGGAATCATCTTCAAATCCTAGAACCTCTTTAGCAATTTTAAGAGCCATTTCTCTCACTTTTAATTTAACCAATGACACATAACCGAAAATAAACAAATTGTCACACCTATGTTTTATTTAAAGACCAAGGACTTTAATCAGCTAATCCTGTTAATCAGCAAGTGTTTAAATCTGCTGGGATCTCTTCAGGTTTGTCCAAATCTCAGACTGGATCTGTCTAAGCCTGTCCAAATCCCGGACCCGAGCCCCCAAACTGTTGTGACACGAGGGGGTAAAGCCTTCTGCTAATTAAAGCAAAACCACAGAAAAGCTCACCTTGCCTCATAATCTGTTAAAGTATGAGTGACAGAGAACTCCCATATTCTACTATTTAAAGAAAAAGTAACAATTTTATTCTATAACTCCAAAAGAGAACATTAAACAATTATCTACAACTGTAAGCCTCCTTTCTCTTAAAATTTGTTATCTACCTCCCACTCTGTAACAATAATATTGATCCGTTAAAGACCCTATTAAGTTTACAGCAAATCACTTTTCAAAATCAGTTGTCATCTTTGTGTGTTGAAGTTCCTCTACTTGTAGATTCCCCTGGGTCATATTTGGTCTTCTGCTGCAAAGGTGTTTCATACGATAAAAATACCTTTCAGAGAGAGGGTCTGCAGGTAGTCTGCCAGTGACAGTAGGTGCTCTTTGTCTCCAGCTAACTGTTCAAAATCTCTGCTTTCTATACTCCAAATCATCTGATCACCTCATTGGTTTGATGTTGTCAAAACAGTAAAATTCAAATTCAATTGGGTTTTTGTATCTTGGGGCATAATTTAAACTGGTTGAATTTGAATTGTTGTGAAAACTACTCAGTAACTAAGTTACAGCTCAAATGTTACCTCTTTGAATTGTCCAGTACACTTTGTCCCTGCAGTCAGTCACATGACAGGTGCCTGCATTCACTCTCTCTTAAAGGTACAGTACACACCTTCAACTTCATAATATACCTAACACCGTCAAAATTGGCCTTCCTCCAATGTAAAACTTTAACTTCTAGATCCAATCTATCCTTTTCTATCACTGTTTTAAAACTAATAGAATTATGGTTACTGACCCCAAAGTGTTCCTCTATGTTGAACTCAAATCCTCACGTCTCAGTAACATCCTTGTAAATCTTCTTTGCACCCTTTTCAGTTTAATTACACCCTTCCTTTAGCAGGGCAACCAGAGTTCTATGCAGTACTCCAAATGTAACCTTACCTATGTCTTGTACCGCTGTAATTTCTACATTCAATGCTCTGGCTATGAAGACCAGTATAACAAATGGCTTCTTCACCACGTTGTCTACCAGTGACACCACTATGTACCTGCTCATCTAGATCTCTCTGTTCAACAACACTCCCCAGGACCCAACTATTAACTGTATAAATCCTGCCCTGGTTTGTCTTACCAAAATGCAACACCTCGCATTTATTTAAATTAAGCTTGATCTGCCATTTCTCAGCCCACTGGCCCAGTTGATCAAGATCTTGTTGTAATCTTAGATAACCGTCTTCACTGTAGTCAATCCATGTTATATTTTATAAATTCCTACTTTGGAAATAGAACCAATCTGAATCAAGATTGGAATACATCCAGTTTTTAACTTCACACCTTTAATGCATTGTCTGACTGAGATGTCACCTTTTTTTAATAAAATCTTAAGTTATCTTGAGAATGTCACTTAAAAGAAGTTCTGGGATTTATATATTAATGAATCAAAACCTGCAACCCATTCTAGAAGTGAAAGACTTAACAGCAATTTAGGTTTGTTCAATACATCATTTCAGTAGCATGACATTGTAATCTTTTGCTATAATTTCTGTGTCTTATGATCCTGTTCCACACCTACCTGATGAAGGAGCAGCGCTCCGAAAGCTAGAGCTTCCAAATAAACCTGTTGGACTATAACCTGGTGTTGTGTGATTTTTAACTTCTTTAATATGGACTTTTTTGAAGACATCACTATTTATTTCTCCACAGTAAATACTGACATGAAATATTCATTTAGGATCGCATGTCTTGTGGTTCCACAAATAGAGAGCCTCACTGATCTTTAAAGGTCCCTATTTTGTCACGAGTAACTGTTTTGTCCTTAATATTCATGCAGAAACTCTTTGGGTTCTCCTTAACCCTATTTGCCAAATAAGTCATATCCCCTTTTTGCCCTCCTGATTTCCCTCCTAAGTGTACTTCTGCATGCCTTATACTCTTCAAGGGATTCACTTGATCCTAGCTGTCTACACTTGACAATGCCTCCTTCTTCTTGACCAAAACCTCAATATCCCTTGTCATCCAGTGCTCACTAATCCTGCCGGCCTTACCCTTCACACTATCAGGAACATGATGGCCCTGAACTCTCGTTATCATGCAATTGAAAATCTCCCACTTGCCACATGTCCTTTTACCTGTGAACAGCCTCCTCCAGTCAACGTTTTCAAGTTCCTGTCTAAGACTATCAAGATTAGCCTTGCCCCAGTTTAGAACTTTAACTTGTGGACCAGCTCTATCCTTTTCCATCACTATTTTAAAACTAAAAGAATTATGGTCACTGGTCCAAAGTGCTCCCCCACTGTCACTTCAGTCTCTAGCCCTGTCTTATTTCCCAAGAGAAGCTCAGGTTTCTCCCCATCTCTAGTAAGGCCATCTACATATTGATTAAGAAAGTTTTCCTGAACACACTTAATAAATTCTTCCCAATCTGAGTCCTTAATACTATGGCAGTACCAGTCCAGGCTACGTTTACTTTAGCGATGGAAAGGGACAGGTAAGGCAAGAGCTATTGCTGGGGGAAAGGCAATTATGATGCGATTAGACAAGATTTAGGATGCATATGATGGAGAAGGAAACTGTGGGGGATGGGCACAATTGAAATATGGAGCTTATTCAAGGACCAGCTACTGCATGTCCTTGATAAGTATGTACCTGTCAGGCAAGGAGGAAGTGGTCAAGCGAGGAAACCATAGTTTACTAAAGAAGTTGAATCTCTTGTCAAAGGAAGCAGAAGGCTTATATAGAGATCAGATGTGAAGGATTAGTTGGGGAGCTAGGGAGGAGGTTGCAGAGCCTTTGGCTTTGATCATTATGTCGTCATTGTCTATCGGAATAGTGCCAGAAGATGGGAGGAGAGACACCCCTGGTAATTATTGACCAGTGAGCCTTACTTCGGTTGTGGGCAAAGTTTTGGAAAAGATTATAAGAGATTGGATTTATAACCATCTAGAAAGGAATAATTTGATTAGGGATAGTCAACACGGTTTTGTGAAGGGTCGGTAGTGCCTCACAAACCTTACTGAGTTCTTTGAGAAGGTGAGCAAACAGGTGGATGAGGGTAAAACGGTATATATGGATTTCAGTAAAGTGTTTGATAAAGTTCCCCATGGTAGGCTATTGCAGAAAATATGAAGGCATGGGATTGAGGATGATTTAGCGGTTTGGATCAGAAATTGGCTAGCTGTAAGAAGACAGAGGGTGGTGTTTGATGGGAAATGTTCATCCTGGAGTTCACTTACCAGTGGTGTACCACAAGGAACTGCTGTTTGTCGTTTTTATAAATGACCTGGATGAGGGCGTAGAAGGATGGGTTCATAAATTTGCAGATGACACTAAGGTCGGTGGAGTTGTGGACAGTTTGGAAGAATGTTGCAACTTACAGGGGGACATAGATAAGTTGCAGAGATGGACTGAGAGGTGGCAAATGAAGTTTAATGAGGTGTGAGATGATTCAACTTTGGAAGGAGTAACAGGAATACAGAGTACTGGGCTAATGATAAGATTCTTTGTAGTGTGGATGAGCAGAGAGATCTCGGTGTCCGTGTGCATAGATCCCTGAAAGTTGCCACCCAGGTTGATAGGGTTGTTAAGAAGGCATACGCTGTGTTAGCTTTTATTAGTAGAGGAATTGAGTTTCGGAGCCATGAGGTCATGTTGCAGCTGTACAAAACTCTGATGTGGCTGCACTTGGAGTGTTACTTACAGTCGTATTATACAAAGGATGTGGAAGCATTGGAAAGGGTGCAAAGGAGATTTACCAGATGTTGCCTGGTATGGAGGGAAGGACTTATGAGGAAAGGCTGAGGGACTTAAGGCTGTTTTCATTAGAAGAAGGTTAAGAGTGACTGAAAAAGGCATACAAGATGATCAGAGGATTATGATTTGGAGATGCCGGTTTTGGACTGGGGTGTACAAAGTTAAAAATCACACAACACCAGGTTATAATCAACAGGTTTAATTGGAAGCATTAGCTGTTTGAGCGCTGTTCACAACCACCTGATGAAGGAGCAGTGCTCCAAAAGCTAGTGCTTCCAATTAAACCTGGACTATAACCTGGTGTTGTGTGATTTTTAAATCAGAGGATTAGGTAGGGTGGACAGTGAGAGCCTTTTTCCTTGGATGGTGATGGCTAGCACGAAGGGACATAGCTTTAAATTGAAGGGTGAGAGATATAGGGCAGATGTTACAGATAGGTTCTTTACTCAGAGAGTATTAAAGATGTGGAATGCACTGCCTGTAACAGCAAAGGACTTGCCAGCTTTAAGGGCATTTAAATGATCATTGGATAGATATGTGGATGGTAATGGAATAGTGTAGGTTAGGTGGGCTTTAGATTGGTTTCACAGGTCAGCACAACATCGTGGGCTGAAGGGCCTGTACTGTGCTGTAACGTTGTATGTTCTATGTTTGGAAAATTAAATTATACCCCTATTATTCTTACAGCTATCTGTAATGTTCTGACATTTGTTCCTCAATTTCCTGCTGACTATTGTGGGGCCTATAGTACAATCCCATCAAAGTGATCACCCCCTTTCTTATTTCTCAATTCCATGCAGGTAGCTTCACTGAATGATCCCTCAGGAATATCCTCTCTGCCAAGATGCCTTCTCTAATCAAAAACACCATTCCCTCTCCTGTCTTCCCTCTCCCTCCAGCCTTCCTTTCGCATCTATATCCAGGAACATTCAGCTGCCAGTCCTGTCCCTCCCTCAGCCATGTTACTGTAATAGCGATGATATCCAGCCCCACCTTCCCATCAAGCCCTGAGTTCATCTGCCTTACCTATCAGACTTCTTGCACTGAAATAAGTGCAGTTTAATTAACCAGTCTCCCTTGTTCTCTGCCTTGTTGATTTAACTTGCTTTCTTTAACTTCTGCACTAGTCTCAACCTTCTCTCTTTTCTCCCATCCAGACTAGTTTAAACCCTCCCCAATGGCTCTAGTAAATCTCCCTGCTGGGATATTAATCCTGCTTTAGTTCAGGTGCAATCCATCCCTCTTGTACAGGTCAGCTCTATTCCAGAAGAGATCCCAAAGATCCAAAAATCTGAATCCCTGCCCCCTGCACCAGCTCCCCAGCCACACATTCACCTGATTAAGGGCTCTTGCCTGAAACGTCGATTCTCTTGCTCCTCGGATGCTGCCTAACTTGCTGTGCTTTTCCAGCCCCACACTCTCGACTCTGATCTCTGGCATCTGCAGTCCTCACATTCTCCATCCATTCACCTGCCTTATCCTATTCTAACTAGCACATGGCACCAGGGGTAATCCAGGGATTACTCCTGCTTTTCAACCTCCTGCGTTAACTCCCCATATTCATTCATCCCTTTTTCTACCTATCATGTTGGTATCAATGTGTTCAATAATCTTTGGCTGCAACTCCTTTGAGAATTTGCTGCAACTTGACCTTGGCACCACATCACCTCAACCTGGAGTCTCGCACACAGCCACAGAAATGCCTGTCTGCTTGGACAGTCCCCTGTCACAATTGCTCACTTGGACTTTACCATACCTTGCTTTACAGCTGAGCCAGTCAGGGTACCAGAGAGCTGGCTGCTGCTGTTATTTCCCCTTAGAGGCTATCTGCACCACTCCCCACGCAAGTAGGGATATTTGTTCGGGAAGGGCAAAACCACACTACCTACCTACCTCCCCGGTACTCTCCCATCTACTTGACTGTACCTATGGTGTGACCACCTCCCTGAAGCTGGTATTTATCACACTCTCTGTCTCCTGTGTGCTCATCAACTCTTCCAACTCCCATCCAACCAATCCACGTGGTCTGAAAGGAGCTGCTGCCAGACACACTTCCTGCAGACAGTCGACTGCTCCCTGAGAGGAGGAGCATACCCCTTCATCGGGCAGGCTCTTAGATCCAACTGGCTGCACCTCAGTCACAAAGCAGTCCCTTGTAGGACACAGCTAGGTTTGCCACTCCCACTTGCCTAAAGTCCCACACTTAGCTCATCTCCCAGCATTTGTATATCTTTCCCGGTCAGACAAGGGTCGGGAAATGTGGTCGAAGTGGAAACCCTCCGATACACCGTCTCCGGGGATACAGACGATGTGCTGGGAAATGGGATTAAGTTGGGTGGCTCAGATAGCTACTCAAATCAAAATGATATTAGAAAGTCAATGGGACAGATGGTTACCAAACCCAGATCATACGCATCCCAAAATACTCAGGATGTGCTGCAGGGCCAAACTCATCCAGAAACGACTAACTCATTACTGCACAGAAGAAGGCCATTCAACCCATCATAGCAATTCTGGCCCCCATATTCTCCTTTCCTCATCCTCTCCCCCTATTGCACGTTCCTCCACTTCAGTCATTCAGAATATTTCAGGAAACTATAGAAATGTTGACTGCACGGAAGGAGGCCACTGTGCTGATTGTGATGAGGCACAGCCACAGACATACCCTGTAGTGAGACAGGGGAAGACTGCAGATTGGGTTCTCCTTTTCCCATTGTTGCTAGTGAAAGTGGGAAGCAAGGGTAACCCACAATAAGTGGGAAGCAAGCCAACTCTCTTCACTCACGCTAGCCATGTCTCATAATCTGTTGGACACGCTTAATAAATCAGGTAGCCAAAGGTTTGAACAACGTGGTAGGTTTCACTTAAGGAACATTTTAAAGGAGGAACGAGAATCGAGGTGGAGAGATTTAAATTAGGAATTTCAGAGTTCAAAGTTTTGATAGCTGTGGGAGCCATTAAATGCAGCAATGCACATAAGGCCAGAATTAGAGGTATACAGTGAGTTTGCAGGGTTGTATGATTGGAGGAGATTGCAACATTTGTAAGGAAGGAGATAGGCCACAAGGTTCATATTTTAAATTGAAGAGAGGAATTATAAATAAAAAGGTTAATTGATTTTATCTTGCACATATTCAGTTAGTTGCACTTGACAGTGCCTATGGCTGAAGAAAGTCACAGTTCCCAGCATAACCCTTCCTCATTTGAAACTTCCTATACACAAATGCCAAAGAGAAAAGGTTTGGGTTACAATAAACATTTCCAGCAATTCCTGGAAACAAGACATGCTGGAGATCACAGCGGGTCAGGCAGCTAGTTTTCGGCTGTAGATCTCTTGGGAAAGTGCACCCTACTAATAGGAAGCCCACATTGACTCTGGTATTGTTAAAATCTGCTAATATTGATTTAGTTCTTTTCACAGATGATGAGTCCATTCCAGAAGAGCTGTGGTAAGTACAAATGTTGATGTAGTAGCCCTTGAGTAGCTCTTGATTGAAGGTTTCTGTTACCATTGCACCACCTTCTCTCCTATTTTGGCTAAAGAACCAAAAGACCTGTGAGAAGCAACTCAGAACCCTCTTGTCATCTGAACTTTGATGCACAGAATTCTTTTTCGTTGTCTATATTTTTCCCTCATAGAGCTGTACAGCACAAAAACAGACGCTTTGGTCCAACTCATTTAGATATCCGAACCTAATCTACTCCCATTTGCCAGCACTTGGCCCATAACCCTTCCTATTCATGTACCCATCCAGCTGCCTTTTAAATGCTGTAATTGCACCAGCCTCCACCACTTCCTCTGGCAGCTCATTCCATACATGCACTACCTTCTGTATGAAAACGTTGTCCCTTAGGTCCCTTTTAAATCTTTCCCTTTTTACCCTAAACCTATGCAAAACTTGCGCCCACACCTCCCCCCTTACTTCCCTCCAAGGCCCCAAGGGACACTTCCATATCCGCCACAAATTCACCTGCACCTCCACACACATCATCTATTGCATCCGCTGCACCCGATGTGGCCTCCTCTATATTGGGGAGACAGGCCGCCTACTTGCGGAACGTTTCAGAGAACACCTTCTTCTTCCTGACCTCTCCGCCCCCACCCCACTCCGGCCTATCACCCTCACCTTGACCTCCCTCCACCTATCGCATTTCCAAAGCCCCTCCCCCAAGTCCCTCCTCCCTACCTTTTATCTTAGCCTGCTGGACACACTTTCCTCATTCCTGAAGAAGGGCTTATGCCCAAAACGTCGATTCTCCTGTTCCTTGGATGCTGCCTGACCTGCTGCGCTTTTCCAGCAACACATTTTCAGCTCTTACTACTTGTCAGCCCAGGCCTGGATATTGTCCAGATCCTTATGCACCTTAATATGGACTGTTTCAATATTTGAGGAGTCACGATGGTGCTGGACATTGTGCAATCATTGGAGACATCCCCACTTCTGACATTATGATGGAGGGAAGGTCATTGATGAATCAGCTGAAGATGGTTGGGCCTCGGACACTACCCTGAGGAACTCCTGTTAATTTCTATAATAATTAGTGATTTTCTTTTGCCATTTGTTGAAGAATAAGTTGGTCTACAACAAAGAGAATTACTTTCCTGTTACTGACTGGTGTGAATTACTTTTGTCCTGAATAGCAGCCAGTCAGGGAAATTGATAGTGGTTTAATTGGGCAGTTACAAATTTGTGATGGCTTGTGATAGAGGGGAGCTTGATTAATGATGCACTTTTGCCGAAAGAGTCTTGGCATCTGTTTTTATTCTTCTAGCTATTTTACTCTCCTTCATTATCAATCATTTAGTCATCTTTGCTAGTTTTTAATAAGAAATACCATCATGAAATATTACTGACAAATGTAAAAACCTAAATCTACAATAGACTGTAGTTTCATCTGAAAGATAGCATTAACAACAAGAAAGAGGTCCCTCCATTGTATTGGGAACACGTTTATGTACAAGTCTCTGAAGTGAACCCATGGGTTTTCTGTCTCACAGACATGAGTTACCATTGAATTGGCATGGTTAGAAGGTGTCCATGTCAATAAGATTACAGCTAACTACTGATCATTGACCAATAATGATCTAAATTCTCCTTTTCCCTTTGATTATGATCTCTTGTGGCACAGTGATAATTGTATGGACTTCTGAAGCATGTCTCATCTACTCCAGAGACATGTAATAGCATCTCTGAGCAAGTTGCTAAAAAAAATTATCAGATCTCTCATGCTCTTGTGGCTTAGAGGTAGTGTCTCTATTTCTGAGCCAGGAAGCCTTATTTCCTGTCCCCTCTGCTCCAGAGATATGTAACAATATAGCTGGACAGGTTGGTTAGAAAATATATGGTTATGTTTTCCATTTATGATCAGTTTTACCCTTTCATTACGTTGTTCAATTGTCACTTCTCCCCTCACACTGTCAATTATTGCCATTTCCCCTCAGACTTTTTGCCTCTTTAATCACCATTCATTCATCCATTCAAGCCCCAGTCTGACCTAGCTGTTGAGAGCTGGATTCTTGTTGTAAAGATCAGTTTGTGCTTCCTCGGTAATTCAGTAAACAGGAAGGTAGGTTATTACCTGAATGGTGACAGTTTAGGAAAAGGTGAGGTGTAACGGGACCTGGGTGACATGGTAGAACACTTGCTGAAGGTTGGCATGCAGGTGTAGCAGGCAGTGAGGAAAGCTAATGGCATGCTCTCCTTCATAGTCTTGCTGCAGGGCCTTGAGTATACACACCTTGTTGTATAGTATAGTAATACTATAGTGTGCAGTTTTGGTCTCCCAGTCTGAGGAAGGACATTATTACTATCAACAGAGTACAGCAAAGGTTCACCAGACTGATTCCCGTGATGACAGGACTGACATATGAGGAAAGACTGGATCAACTGGGCCTTTATTCGCTGGAATTTAGAAGAATGTGGGGAGACCTCAGAGAAACATATAAAATCCTGATGGAACTGGACAGGCTAGATGCGAGAAGAATGTTCCCAATGTTGGGGAAGTCCAGAGCTAGAGACCTCAGTCTGAGAATAAGTGGTAATCCCATCCAGGACTGAGATGAGGAAGAATTTCTTCACTCAGAGAGTTGTGAACCTGTGGAATTCTCTCCTACAGAAAGATGTTGGGGCCAGTTCTTTAGATATATTTAAGCTGGATGTGGCCCTTTCGGCTAAAGGGGTCAAGGGGTGTGGAGAGAACGCAAGAATGGGATATTGAGATTGCATGATCATATCGAATGGTGGTGCAGGCTTGAAGGGATGAATTACTTACTGCTGCACCTGTCTTCTCTGTTTCTATGTTTAATTACAGTGACTTGGGAAATAATCTGAAGTAATCCATCTGATCTTAACAGGATACAGCTGAAAGCAGAACTGGAAAAGCACAATGAGGATTGCCAGCTGTTTGTCAAACAGTTCCCAGACTGGAGGGATCAGACACAAGAACACATAAAAGAACTGAAAGAAATTGCAGAAATCATTGATGAGTACCACAGAGGGGCTACCATAGCAAGCATCACCGGGACCTCAGCAGCGATTGTCGGCGGGGTTCTGTCCGTTACAGGACTCATTGCAAGTCCTTTTACTTCAGGTGCATCGCTGGGTCTCAGTGCAGTGGGAGCTGGGGTGAGTGCAACTGGTGCTGCTACCAATTTTACAGCTGATGTCACCGAGTCAGTTGGACAATCCATCAAACAAAAAAGAGTTGATGAAATTGTAAATCAATACAATGAATGTTGTAAGCTGGTATCTAAGTATTTACACAAGATTTGCGGTGCAATTAAATCCTGGAGCCATAACCTACAAGCAGAAATCACGAAACATAAGTCTAGTGAACAAATGTCAGACTTTCTAACTGAAAGCTGCGGTGCAGTAAAGTGCAACGAGAAAGGTGGAGATGTTTCAGTTCTTGAGGAGCCGATAACCGTTCCATTGTCTAACACAGCCAGGCAGGTAACATCAGTGAGCCAGAAAACCGAAAGCATTCAAGAGCTGCTTTCTGGATCACTTCCCCTATTATCCACTATTGTCAGAGCTATATCAGGACTTCTTTCTGCAATCATAATGCTAACAAATATCTACTCTATCACAAGGAGTTCGGTAGATCTTACAAAAGGAAGCAAGACTGAAGCTGCAAAGAACATACAGAGTATAGCTACAAAGATGGAAGATGAATTAATGGCCTATGAAGACATTTATCAATTTCTGAAATTCATTTTAAAGATTGAGTAAATGAAAGAATCGCACCTGATTGTTGAAGAAGGGTGGGTGTTTATAGTGTTACGATACGGCGGTGAACCCTTCTGCTAATTAAACCAAACACACAGAAAAGCTTACCACACCTTATAATCTGTTAAAGTATGAGTGACAGAGAAGGTCCCCAAATTCCACTATTTAAAGAAAAAAAATAACAATTTTATACCCCAACTTCAAAACTGCACATTAAACAACAACTATTTACAACTCCAAGCCTCCTTTGTCTGAAAGATTTGTTACCTCCCTCCCACTCTATAACAATATATTGATTTTATAAAGCTCCTATTAAATTTACAGTAAATCAGTTTTCAAAACCAGACAGCTGTCTCGATCCCTCTCTGTTTGTAGATCTCCCTGGGTCATCTTCAGTCTTCTGCTTCACAGAGGTTCCAAATGGAAGAAGGTACTTTTTAGAGAGTTTTTGGGCAGGCTGTCTGACAATGGCAGACGATGCTCATTCTCTGGCTAACTGTCCAAAATGCCTGCTTTTTATACCCCAAAACATCGGATTGTCTCATTGGTTTGATGTTGTCAAAACAGTAAAATTCAAATTCGATTGGGTTTTAGTGTCTTGGGGCATCATTTAAACTGATTGGTTATATTCAAACGGCTGTGAAAACAAGTCAAGTATCTAAGTTACAGCCCAAATGTTACATCTTCAAATTGTCCAATACACTCTGTGCCTGACAGGTGCTTGCCAGTGTTCACTCTCTCTTAAAGGTACAGTACACGCCTTCAATTTCATAACACCTCCCCACTTAAGAAAAAAAGAACCATCACAATGAAAAGATATTCTCATTTTTGTTTCTATTTCTTATCCCTATTACCATGAAATACATAGGACATGAATCTAAAGTTCATATTAACTTCTGCACATGCATAAACATTGGTACCTGTTCAATCTTATCTATACTTTATCCATTAAATCTGCGATAACACATCTGTGATTACATTCTTATGACCAGCAACATGTACAATTTGTAAATTAAAAGTCTGGAATATAAGACTCCAATGAAATAGTCTCATATTGTTTAAAGCTTTCCAAGAATGTAAGAGGATTGTGATCCATCTCCAACACATTGTAACATAAACATTAAAATGTTGTAAGGCCAGTACCAAACTCAATTATTCCTTTTCGATCATTGATTATTTTCTCTGGTGGGTTTAGAGTTTCTTTGAAAAGTAACCAACTGGCAGTTCAATTCCATCATAACCTTCCTGTAGCAGTACAGTTCCATCTCCTATGTCGCCAGCATCAATTGCACCTTTGAAAGGTTTCAAAATGTTTGGTGAAGCTAAAACTGGTGCAGTGATTAATACTGCTTTTAAATTGTCAAATGCCACCTGGCATTGTTCTATCCACCGAAACGTTGTGTTCTTCTTCAGCCACTCTGTTAATGGTACCGCTACATTTCTGACGTTTGCAACAAACTTCCGGTAGAATCCACTTAGTCCCAAAAATCAAAGCACCTCTTTCTTCCAGGTTGATAATGGAAATTCCTAAATGGCCTCCGTCTTTATGTTCCTCAGGGTCAACCTTCTATGATTGATGTTGTGTCTCAAGAACGTCACCTCTACGTTTACGAATTCGATGTACGATAAGTTTATTACCAGTTTTGCTTCTCTTAATCATTCAAACAGCTCTGCCAACTGTACCATGTGATCTTCCCAGGACTCACTAAAGATGACTGCATTGTCCAAATAGACTGCACAGTTTGTAAACCCAGCCACGACTCTATTCATAAGTCTTTGGAATGTGGTCTTCATTCCAAAGGGCGTCACTTTGAATTGATATAGCCCATTTGGGGTTACAAACAAAATTTCTTTCACTTTCTCTGACAAAGGTATTTGCCAATAACCACGTATCAAGTCCAACTTTGTGATGTAACTGGCTTGTCCCACTTTCTCTTTACGGTCCTCCAATTTTGGTACTGTATTTGGTATGAGTCCAATTTTGTTACGGCGTTGACCTTCCGATAGTCCACACAAAATCGTTGAGTCCCGTTAGGTTTGGGAACTAACATGATCGGCGAACTCCACTCACTCTGACTCGGTTCGATGATGTCTTCGTTGAGCATCACATCCACTTCCTTCTGAACCTGCGTGGCTTTGAAAGGATTAAGCCTTTGGGTGTTGTTTTATCGAGCAGCATTACCTATGTCTACTTCATGTACAATAG
Source organism: Chiloscyllium plagiosum (assembly GCF_004010195.1). Lineage (NCBI taxonomy): Eukaryota > Metazoa > Chordata > Chondrichthyes > Orectolobiformes > Hemiscylliidae > Chiloscyllium > Chiloscyllium plagiosum. The sequence continues at coordinate 2,994,934 of NC_057710.1, forward strand.
CATTAGCCCTCCCCATCTTATTCCTACATATATCCTCATACTACTGTAACAAACCTTTCAACTGTATTTTTTCCTCCTGAAATGGATAGTTCACTAACCTATCCCACTCCTCAAGGACTTCCTCATTGTTTAACGTATTTTGATGCACATCAAATTCTACGACATTTGGATTTGATTCCTCATTCTGCAGGGCAGTAACTGACACCTGCTTCTCCTGTTCCTTCTCTCTATTATAATAATGTTTCAACATATTCACATGACATTTCCGATACAGTTTTTTTCTATCCAGCATCTTAACCAGATAGTTCGCCCGAGTCAACTTTTTCTTAATTTGATAGGGACCACTAAACCTGGCTTTGGAGGATCTCCTATCACTGGTAACAATACTAATACATCATCCCCATGGGAAAATGTCTGAATTTCCAAGTTTTTATCTGCCACCTGCTTCATTCTATGCTGTGTCCTTTTTAGGTGCTGTTTAGCTAAATCACCTACTCGATTCAATCTCTCCTTCACCTCCGATACATAATCTAAGTGTGAGATCTCCAACTTTGGTCCTATCAATTTTTTCTTTAATTAATTTCAAAGGGTCTCTCACTTCATGCCTGAATATTAACTCGGAGTGAACTGAGTAGATTCATTTGGGGCATCTTGGGGCAAACAATACGAATGGGATATCTTTATCCCAGTCATTCAGGTAATCCTGACAGTATGCTCTCAGCAGGTCAGGCAGCATCCAGGGAACAGGAGATTTGACGTTTCGGGCACAGGCCCTTCTTCAGGAATGAGCAGGGAGTGTTCAGCAGGAGAAGATAAAAGGTAGGGAGGAGGGACTTGGGGGAGGGGCGTTGGAAATGTGATAGGTGGAAAGAGGTCAAGGTGAGGGTGATAGGTCGGAGTAGGATGGAGGCGGAGAGGTCAAGAAGAACACTGCAGGTCAGGAAGGCGGTGCTTCCCAGGAGCCGAAAATCTACGCCATGTTCTTCGCAGTGGTTAGCACTGCTGCCTCGCAGTACCAGGGACCTGGGTCCGATTCCAGCCTCAGGCGACTGTCTGTGTGGAGTTTGCACATTCTCCCCGTGTCTACGTGGGTTTCCTCTGGGTGCTCTGGTTTCCTCCCACAATCCAAAGATGTGCGGATTAGGTAAATTGCCATGCCAAATTGCCCATAGTGTTCAGGGATGTGTAGGTTAGGTGCATAAGTCAGGGGTAAATGTAGGGGAATGGGTGTGGGTGGGATACTCTTCGGAGGGTTAGTGTGGACCTGTTGGGCTGAAGAGCCTGGTTCTACACAGTAGGGATTCTAATTGTGAACGACTTGGCCAAAGTTGTCTGTCTCATACGCTGCAGGCAAGGATGCCCTGAGGCTTGGTACATTGGCGAGACCAAGCAGGCGCTACAACAATGAATGAATGAACACTGCACAACAGGGTGTTCACTCCCTGTTGGGGAACACTTCAACGGTGACCCCATTGCACTACACACACACACACACACACAGACAGACACACACACACACACAGACACACACACACACACTCTCTCTCTCTCTCATACACACATACAATCCACACGCTCACACCCATGCCACACCCTCTCACAGGCTTATACCCCATCACACTCACACACACACTTTACCAAGCATGCACACACACACACTCTCTCACATGCACTCACACTCACATGCACACATTCTCTCTCTCTCTCATGCATACATACACACATATAAGTCTATGGGATGAATTTGTGTTTGCAGAATTATATTTGCAGATACATTGTACTTTGTTCAAAAATGCACAATCTACAGGCAGTGAATGAGGGCAGTCAATCCGTGTAATATTTTGTAAATTCCACTTCAGAAATAGAACCAGTTTGGAATACATACAGTCTCTAACCCACACCTTTAATGTATTGTCTGAGCTGAGATGTCACCTTTTTATTATAAAGCCTTAAGTATCTCAAGAATGTGACTTAAAAGAAGTTCTGGGATTTACATATTAATGACCGAAACCTGCAACCCGTTCAAAAAGATTGTTCAATGTATCATTTCAGTCGCACCACACTGTAATCTTTTGCTATAAATTCTGTCTTATGATCTCATTCTCCACAACCACCTGATGAAGGAGCAGTGCTTCGAAAGCTAGTGCTTCCAAATAAACCTGGACTATAACCTGGTGTTGTGTGATTTTTAACTTTGTTCTCATCCTGCCATGCTGTGTGCCACATGTGGCTATCACACCAGGTTGTGAATGATCAATGTGGAAGGCCTTGTTAGACTCTCACAAGTAGGTTCCTGGGCATGGCTGTGGGCTGTGTAACCAATGCACGGGTAGCAGCCGTCTGGGCCAGCTGACTCTCCAACAACAACTTACTAGAATAAATACACGACAGGCTCAATGGCACAACTTTGAGGGGATTAGAGGAGCAGAGGAACCTTCCCTGAATACTTCCCTGAAGGTGGCCAGGCAAGTTGAAGCAGTTGTTCCGAAGCTAATGGGATCCTTGGGGTGATAAATGGAGGCACAGAGTATAAAAGCAATGAAGGGATGCTCTACAAATCACTTCTACAGATCATTAGTCAGACCACATTTGGAGTATTGTGTTCAGTTCTGAGCACTTTATTTAAGGAAGAATGCTAAAACCCTGGAGAGAGTTCAAAGGAGATTTTCGAGAATGATACCAGGAATGATCGATTTTAGACACAAGAAAAGATGAGAGCTTGTGTTTATTCCTGTGTGGACTGGTCCAGGTGAGTATAAAAAGGATGTTATCTCTTGTGGGAGAATCTAAAATTAGGTGTTGTAGTTTAAAAAGAAGGGGCCATCCATTTAAAAACAACAATGACAAAACATTTTCTCTTCGAGGGTTGAGAGTCTTTGAAATTCCCTCCCTGCAGAATATGTACGTATTTTTAAGGCAGAGGGAGATAGATTCTTGATGGCCAATGAGGATAAAAGATTATTGGATTTACGGGGGGGGGGGGATGGAATATGCGAGAATGTAGATTGAGGTTAAAATCATATCAGCCATGTTCTTATTGAATGTTAGACTGAAGCAGGACTGAAGGGCCAAGTGGCCTACTCTTGTTTCTTGTTTGTATGTTCACGAGTTCTCAGTGTGTTTGGCTTTTTCCTACCTCGCAAGGGAAGCTGAGGCATTTGCCAGCAGATTAAATCTGAAGCACAAAAGAACTTGAGAGCCTTAGTTCAGGATTCTCTTAAGGTTAACATGCAGGTTCAGTTGGCAGTTAGGAAGAGAAATACAATGTTAGCATTCATTTCAAGAGGGCTACAATAAAGTAGCAGGGATGTACTGCTGGGGCTGTATGAGGCCTTGGTCAGACCACGTTTGGAGTATTCATAGACTCATAGAATCCCAACAGTGCGGAAACAGGCCATTGGTCCAACAATTCCACACCAACCCTCCAAAAAGTAACCCACCCAGACCAATTCCCCTACACTATCACCCGACATTAACCTCTGACTAATGCACCAACCTACACATCTCTGAACACTGTGGGTTTATCATGGCCAATTCACCTAATCTGCACATCTTTTGGATTGTGGGAGGAAAGCGGAGCGCTCCGAGGAAATCCACGCAGACATGGGAAGAATGTGCAATTTTGAACCCTGTATCTAAGGAAGAATGTTCTGGCATTGAAGGAGCTTCAGAAGAGGTTTACAACAATGATCCTGGGGATGAAGGGCTTGTCATATGAGAAGCAGTTGAGGACTCTGGGTCTGTACTCGAGGGGGTTTAGAAGGGGGTCTGATTGGAACTCACAGAATACTGAGAGGCCTGGACAGATTGGACATGGAGCAGATGTTTCCACTAGTGGGAGAGACTAGGACCTGAGGGCACAACCCTTTAAAACAAAGATGAGGAGGAATTTCTTCAGCCAGAGGGTGGGGAATCTGTGGAATGACTCTGTCATTGCCACAGAGGGCTGTGGAAGCCAAGTCATTGAGTGTATGTAAGACAGAGATAGATCAGATCTTGATTAGTAAGGGATCAAAGGTTACGTTAGATGGCAGGAGGATGGGTTTGAGAAACATATCAGTCATGATCGAATGGCAGAGCAGATTTGATGGGCAGAATGGCCTGATTCTGCTCCTAGATCTGTTGCATTTTGACTGTCAACACGTTCTCTCATGCAATTGGTCCCTATTTAGTGAGGATTGGCTGCAGGCTGTGTGAAATAACTGTTCCAAACTCCTTGCCAGTAACAGTAGACTCCCTGGCTTGTCTGCAGATACACTGGGCATTGTGACATCTTTCCCCTCTCATCTTGAACCTATACCATCTAGTTTTGGACTCTCCTATCCTGAAAAATGACCTAATCCATGCCCCTCATAATTTTGTAAACCTCTATAAGGTCACCCCTCAGCCTCCGACACTCCAGGGAAAACAGCCCCAGCTGATTCAGCCTCTCCCTATAGCTCACACTCTCCAATCCTGGCAACATCCCTGTAAATATTTTCTGAACTCTTTCAAGTTTCACAGCATATTTCCTACAGCTGAGAGACCAGGACTGCACACAATATTCCAACAGTGGCCTAACCAATGTCCTGTACAGCTGCAACATGACCTCCCAAATCCTGTACTCAAAGCACTGACCAATAGTTACAGTTAAGCCAATTCTTTTATTTTTATTTTGTCTGTATTTTAACTATAGTCTATGAATAGAGTGTGTTTTGCTTCAAGCCTGGTAGTTTGACCAATCACATTGCACTTGGAACACATACCTGGCACTTGCTTATAAAGTAAGAAAACATTAGGGTCTAAGCTGGTGGAGGATCGGTGTTGGATCCACTGCTTTTCGTCATTTATATACATCATTTGGATGTGAAAATAGGAGGTATAGATAGTAAGCTTGCAGGAGTACAGGTTCATAGCTCCTTGAAAGTGGAGTTGCAGGTAGATAGGATAGTGAAGAAGGCATTTGGTATGCTTTCCGTTATTGGTCAGAATATTGAGTACAGGAGTTGGGAGGTCATGTTGCAGCTGTACAGGACATTGGTTAGGCCACTGTTGGAATATTGTGCGCAATTCTGGTCTCCTTATGGAAAAGATGTTGTAAAGCTTGAAAGAGTTCTGAAAAGGTTTACAAGGATGTTGCTAGGGTTGGAGGATTTGAGCTATAGGGAGAGGCTTAACAGGCTGGGGCTGTTTTCCCTGGAGCGTCGGAGGCTGAGGGGTGACCTTATAGAGGTTTATAAAATCATGAGGGCATGAATAGGATAAATAGACAAAGTATTTTCCCTGGGATGGTAGAACCCAGAATTAGAGGGCATAGTTTTGGGGTGAGAGGGGAAAGATATAAAAGGGGCCTAAAGGGCACCTTTTTCACACAGAGGGTGGTACATGTATGGAATGAGCTGCCAGAAAAAATGATGGAGGCTGGTACAATCACAACATTTAAAAGGCATTTGGATGAGTATATGAATTGGAGGGATATAGGCCAAATGCTGGCAAATTGGACTAGACTAGGTTAGGATATCTGGTCAGCATGGACGAGTTAGACTGAAGGGTCTATTTCTCTGCTGGACATCTCTATGGCACTATGATTCCATCTCCTTGACAAGATTCATAAAGAAACAGTCATCAGTATTTCCTGATACCATCCCATCAAAGTCTTCATCTGTGTGCGCTCTGTAGCAGAACCCAGCTGTGACCTCACTCTCTGGGAAGCTGACAAACCTATAGGTCACTTGTGCTCAGTGACTGACTGACTGCATGAGATCCCCCTTTCAAACTACCCTCCAAAGACATGTGCAGTGCCAATTTCTGACTTGGTATCTGTGCCTCTCAAAGCAATGGACTAGAGTCCAGGTTGTAGTGACTGCAGGGGAACACTAGAGGGTGTGTTCAACCTTCAACAGCTTGTATTTCATCACAAAATACAAGTAAAGGGCACAGTGGGAGTTGTGAACTTTCACAGTCTGTGAATGGTCCAGACATGGGGAAGATATGTTTCCTCTTGTGAATCAGTCCAGAAATACAGAGTATTGTTTCAAAATTATGGGGTGCCTTTTCAGGAGAGAGTGAGAGAGCGATACAGATAGTTGTCTGACTTTGGAATTCTGATACAGAAGATGGTGGAAGTAGGGTCATCAAATATCCGAGACAGAGGTGGGTAGGCATGGGAATGGGAGTGGTATCCAGCATAGATAGGAATGAGGAGAGTATCTGGGGGGGTAGATGGGAATGGGAGGTGTATCCTGAGGGTAGATGGGAATGGGGAGAGAATCCTGGGAGTAGATGGGAATGGGAGGTGTATCCCCCGGGATAAATGGGAATGGGAGGTGTATCCTGGTGGAGATGGGAATGGGAGGAGTATCCGGTAGGGGTAGATGGCAATGGGAGATGTATCCTGGGGGTTGATGGGAATGGGAGGTGTATCCGGGAGATAGATGGGAATGGGAGGAGTATCCGGGGGGGTGATGGGAATGGGAAGAGTATCTGGAAGGTAGATGGGAATGGGTGGTGTATCCAGGGGTAGATGGGAATGTGAGGTGTATCCAGGGGTAGATGGGAATGGGAGGGGTAACCCGGGGGTAGATGGAAATGGGAGGGGTAACCCGGGGATAGATAGGAAGGGGAGGTGAATCCCGAGGGTAAATGGGAATGGGAGGTCCCTCCCGGAGTAGATGGGAATGGGAGGGTAACCGGAGGTAGATGGGAATGGGAAGGGTATCATGGGGGGATAGATGGGAATGGGAGGAGTATCCAGGAGGTAGATGGGAATGGGAGGTGTATCCGGGTGTAGATGAGATTGGGAGGAGAGTCCAGGTGCGAGTAGATGGGAATGGGAGGGGTATCCGGGAAGTAGATGGGAATGGGAGGAGTATCGGGGGGGTGGATGGGAATGGGAGGTGCATCCGGGAGGTAGATGGGAATGTGAGGAGTATTTTGGGGGTAAATGGAAATGGGAGGAGTGTCCGGGAGGTAGATGGGAATGCGAGGCGTATCCCGGGGGTAAATGGAAATGGGAGGTGTGTCCCGGAAGTAAATGGGAATGGGAGGAGTGTCCGGGAGGTAGATGGGAATGGGAGGTGTATCCCGGGGGTAAATGGAAATGGGAGGTGTATCCCGGGGGTGGATGGAAATGGAAGATGTATCCGGGTGGTAGATGGGAATGGGAGGAGTATCCTGGGGGTAAATGGGAATGGGAGGAATGTCCGGGAGGTAGATGGGAATGGGAGGAGTATCGGGGGGGTGTAAATGGGAATGGGAGGAGTGTCTGGGAGGTAGATGGGAATGGGAGGTGTATCCCGGGGGTAGATGGGAATGGAAGGTGTATCTGGGTGGGGGGTTGGATGGGAATGGGAGGAGTATTCTGGGAAGTAGATGGGAATGGGAGGTGTATCCTGGGGATAAATGGGAGGAGTATCTGTGGGTAGATGGGAATGGGAGGAGTATCTGGGAGGTAGATGGTAATGGGAGGTGCATCCTGGGTGTAGATGCGAATGGGCGGAGTATCCCAGGGGTAGATGGGAATGTGAGGTGTATCCGGAGGTAGATGGAAATGGGAGTTGAATCCCGGGGGTTGATGGCAATGGGAGGAGTATCTGTGGGTAGATGGGAATGGGAGGAGTATCTGGGAGGTAGATGGTAATGGGAGGTGCATCCTGGGTGTAGATGCGAATGGGGGGGTGGATATGAATGGGAGGTGTATCTGGGGTGGTAGATGGGAACGGGGAGAGTATCCCGGGGGCAGATGTGAATGGGAGGAGTTTTCCGGAGGTACATTGGAATGGGAGGAGTATCTGGGGGTAGATGGGAATGGGAAGTGTATCCGTGTGTAGATGGAAATGGGAAGTGTATCCGGGGGTTGGTTGGGAATGGGAGGTGTATCCGGGGTACATGGGAATGGGAGGTATATGCCGGGGGTACATGGGAATGGGAGGCATATCTGGGAGGTAGATGGGAATGGGAGGCATATCCGGGAGGTAGATGGGAATTGGAGGAGTATCCGGGGGAGAGTGTTGATGGGAATGGGAGGAGTATCGGGGGTACATGGGAATGGAAGGAGTATCCAGGGTGGATGGGGGGGATGAGTGGAGTAGATGGGCTTGGATGGAATATCAAGGAATATGCATCTGTTAAGTCACCTCCCAACCATCTTCTCTCTAATGAAAACAGCCTCAAGTCCCTCAGCCTTTCCTCACAATACCTTCTCTCCATACCAGGGAACTTCCTAGGAAATCTCCTTTGAACCCTTTCCAAAGCCTCCACATCCTTCCTATAATGCGGTGACCAGAATTGTACACAATACTCCAAGTGCGGCCACACCAGAGTTCTGTACAGCTGCAGCATGACCTCATGGCTCTGAAACGTAATCCCTCTACCAATGAAAGCTAACACACCATACACCTTCTTAGTCCCAACGCTGATCCTTGCGGTACCCCACTAGTAATTGAGCTCAGGATGAATATTTCCCATCAAACACCATGTTCCTTTTTCCCAGGGCAGAAATTGTTAATATGAGGGGTCATAGTTTTAAGCTGTTTGGCAGAAAGTATAGAGAGGATGTCAGAGGCGGGTTCTTTACGCAGAGAGTTGTGAGAGCGCGGAATGCTTTGCCAGCAGCAGTTGTGGAAGCGAGGTCATTGGGGATATTTAAGAGACTGCTAGACATGCATATGGTCACAGAAATTTGAGGGTTCATACATTAGGTTTACCTCACATGAGGATCAATGGTCAGCACTACATCGTGGGCTGAAGGGCCTGTTCTGTGCTGTTTTATGTTCTATGTTCTAATAGCTGAGCAGGTGTGAAGGGCCTACTTTGTATGTTCAGTTTTACAATCACAAGGAGGAGAAAGATCATTGTCTTGGTTGGCTTCAGCAATGCAGGTTGGAGAGTACGCTATGTTATTAGCAATCTTCGCTCAGGGGCTGAGGGTACGAGGCTATATCCGTGTTCCTCCAGTTATCTTGTAATGTGCTACCCTGTCCAGCAGAAGAGGAGGACCCCCCCCCCCCCCCCCCCCAACCATGTTTGGTTGATGGTTGATCAGCTGAAGGTAAGCAGACAGTGGGAGATGTAAGTATGATTCTCAGGGTAATGATTAGTTTGTGAGGTTGAACTGGAGCTTTAGCATGTTAAGCATGAGCCTTAATTTCTAGAGCTGTCTAATGGGAGCTGATGAGGGTGTGTTATCCTGAGCAGTGTGTCAGCTTGCTGATGCATTGGGCTGGATGTAGCATTTCAGGATGAACTGATTAATCTTAGCAGGTGTGTGAGACCATTCAGGCCTTTTCTGCCACAACTGTCCCTTCTAGAAGGAAGGCCTCTCCTCTCCATATTAATCACTAACGCTTCCAGCATCCCATCTGAGAATCTCAGAGCAGTCTGACATGGACTGCTACCCCACGGTTCCGGTGTTATTTAGTTCAGAACATCTTTCCCCTGCAGCTCCCTGCCCCTAGTGTGACCAGGCAGCACCTTCTGTTCCAGTGCTGCAGCGTGCTTTAAGAAATGTGAGAAATGCCTCCCTTTGGTGCCTAAAAGTTCCCATTCAATACTGACGTCTTCGACTCTATCCTGTTAAATAAGGGTTAAACGCTATCTTCCATTTTAGTAAAATGTTTGATGCAGCTTTATGGAATTAATTGTTTGCCTCACCCAGTCTCAGAGGAAGGCTGATATGTTCAGTTCAATTACAAGAATCTTCTGAGAAGAGAAACATGCTATTCCTTAATTTAGCAGCAAGTTATTCCATCCTTACTTCCTGAAAGTGTTTTCTTGGTCATGAAACTGCTGGAGAAAAAGGCTAGAGACATAAAAGCTGCAGATGCTGGATTTCAAGGTAGACAAGCAGGAGGCTGGAAGAACCCAGCAAGCCAGGCAGCATCAGGAGGTGGAGAAGTCAACGTTTCAGGTGTAACCCTCCTTCAGGACCGGAGTTGGGGGTGAGGGGAGGGAGGTCAGAGTGGTGAGCTAGTGATATGTAAATACCTGCAGTCCTTGAGGGATGAGATGGTTGTGAAGCAGCAGCCGAGGAAGGTCACAGGACTGGAGTAATAAGTTTGTTTCATGGTGCGGTCGAAGAGCGGGAGGGCTGAAGAGGACAAGTGCTGTGGCAGGGAGAAAGGGTGGATTCTTTGCATTCTTTGCATGTAAAAGCACTTTCTAACATCCCTCCTGAATAGCCTGGCCTTAATTCTTAGGCTATGTCAAGCTATGTCCCCTGGTTCTCAAATGCCCAACCAGTGGAAATAGTTTATCTTTATCTACCATGTCTTTCCCTGTTAATATCCTGAAGACCTCGATGAGATATCCCCTTAATCCTCTAAATTCCAGTGAACAATGATGCAATTTGTCTCATCTGCATCCTCTTTAGATATGAAGGCCAGAATTCCATTAGTCTTCTTTGCTATTTTCTGCTCCTGGTGAAGGCATTTTTAAGAGCTTTGCACCTGAACCTGCAAATTCCATTGGGCATTGACTTTGTGAAGGGCACCCCATGCCCAGGCCCCTCTGCTTTCTTTCTTTTTCACTTTTTTACTTCTCCTCTTTCTCTTTATCCCTTGTTTTTCCTTTATCTTTTCTTCAAAGTACTTTGGGTCAATGGGTCAGTGAGAACAAGCTGCATGAAGAGTGACAGCTCCTCCTGGTGGTCAATGCAAGACTCCAGGCTGACTGAGACTCTAGGCCCAGGCTAGGTCCATGTGTCTGCACCAATGGTTCCAAAAACCTTCACGGAGGTAAGACTTAGGACCTGGACGTTTATCTTACCTTTTGGCTTTCCTGTATTTCAGCAGTTGTTTTTTGTTTAAATTCTACTTTTATCACGAAGAGGGTGGCAGAAAATGGTGACTTTGTACACCTTTTACTGTACTTATGTATTCCTTTACTTCAGTACATCTAACAATAAAATCTAATTCTAATTCTAAAAAATAATCCAATCTATTTTTTTTTGGTCTGAAATGGATAACCTCACACTTGCTTATATTAAAATCTGTCTGCTACAGCCTTGCCTAGTCACCAAATCTATCCATATCCTATTGTAATTTTATCAGACTGTTGTAAACATTGTCTACAACGCTGCCCAATTTTGCGTTCTCAGCAAATTTGGATATTTGGCTTTTCATGCCATTATCCAAATTGTTAATAAATATTGTGAATAATTGAGGCCCCAACACAAATCCCTGCGGGATAGCACGAGCCACATTTTGACAAATTTAAGTACTGAGAAATCTTTCCAACTCTCTGTTTCTGCCACTCAACCAATTTCCTGTCCATGTCAGGAATTTTCCCACAATTCCCTAGGCTTCCACCTTAACTGATGGTTTCTTATCAAAAGTCCAATTAAACAACATCTATCAACTACCTCTGTCCTTACCTTTGTCTCTGTAAAAATCTCTATGTGGTTTGTCAGGAATGACCTACCCTTCATTGCTGACTCGCACTGATTAACTGGAATTTTTCTATCATAGATTATACACTCCAACAATCTTCCCATCACAGATGTGAGAGGGAAACCGGGAATTACAGACTTAAAGAGCAGAGTGACATGAGCAAATTTCCAATCCAGAGGTACAGCTCCCATATCCAGGGAACTCTGAAAGATTATGGTTTGGGTGTCAACAATGTGCTCTCCTCCCTCCTTTAACACCCAGGGATGGAAACCACCAGGTCCTGGGGATTTGTCACTCTTCAGTTCCGTTAGTTTCCCCATTGATGATCATTTATTTAAACCCATTTGATTTAAACGTTGCCCCTGATCCTCTGTTAATTTCTTTGGGACCTCCAGCAAGCTGTGCTCCTGGAGTAAAATCATCATTCAGTATGTCTGCCATTTCCCCATGGTCACTGACAATCTCCCCACTCTCAGCCTTCAGTGGACTAGTCGTACTCCTCACCAGTCACTTTCCCTTTATTTCAATAAAAAATCACATCAATTGTCTTTTATGTCCCTTGCAAGGTTCCTTTTATAATCCTTTTTAGCCACTTTTATAAAGCATTTTGTCACCCTTTGGCAGACTTTGTCTCTGCCCCATTCTGTGGATCAGTGTTGTTTTTTGTGTTTTTATAAGCCCTTTCCTTTTAATTTAACATTGTCCCTTAGCTCTTTAGATCTCCTTTTCTTTTTGTGAGGTGGTGTTTTTCCTTCTCATGGGTACAAACTGCTTCTGAATGGCATTAAATGTTTATTTGATCACCCTCCACTGTCCTCAGTTGTTTTGCTGATTAGCAGAGCTTTCCAGTTTACTGCGCACAGTCTCTGCCTCATCCCATTAAAGTCTCCCTTTCTTAAATCCAAAATTCCAGTGTCAAAACTTTGCTTATCTCTTACAAACAAGACATGAAACTCCATTATGTTATGACCGCTATTTGATAAATGTTCATGAGCAACTTTTTAAAAATCCATTTTGTGGAATGTGGGTGTCACTGGCTGGGCCCAGCATTTATTGCCAATCCCTAGGTGCCCATTAAGAAGGTGGGGGTGAGCTGCCTCCTTGAACCGCTGCAGTCCATGTGCTGAAGGATGGCCCACAATGCCCTGAGGGAGGGAATTCTAGGATTCTGACCCAGTGACAGTGAAGGAACGGCGATATATTTCCAAGTCAGGATGGTGAGTGTCTTGGAGGGGAACTTGCAGGGGGTGGCATTCCCATGTATCTGCAGCCCTTGTCCTTCTAGATGGAAGTGGTTGTGGATTTGGAAGGTCTGAGGATCTGTGGTGAATTTCTGCAGGGCATCTTGTAGATGGTACACACTGCTGTTGCTGAGCGTCAGTGGTGGAGGGAGGGGATGCTTGTGGATGTGGTGCCAATCGAGTGGGCTGCTTTGTCCTGGGTGGTGTCGAGCTTCTCGAGTGATGTTGGAGCTGCCCCCATCCAGGCAAGTGGGGAGTACTCCATCACACTCCTGACTTATGCCTTGTAGATGGTGAACAGGCTTTGGGGAGTCAGGCTTTCAGTGATGATAACACCATTGAATGTCAAGGGGCAGTGGTTAGATTGTCTCTTATTGGTGATGATCATTGCCTGGCATTAGTGTAGTGCACATGTTACTTGCCACTTGTCAGCCCAGGCCTGGATATTAACCAGATCATGTTGCATTTGGACACGGACCTGCTTCAGTATCTTAGGATGCTAAATTAAATCAGACTTATTGCTCAACATTGCTTGTCCCTTTGTTGCATCTAAGACACATTGCTGCAGGAGACTATCATAGACACGCTCTATAATCTCACAACTTCTCTGGCATGTGCTTGTCTGCCTCACCCAGTCTATGTTAAGATTAAAACCCCCAGCCTATTAAACCTGTGGTGAGTAACTCACCTCCTGACTCTCCAACGCCTGTCCATCATCTACAAGGTATAAGTCAGGAGTGTGACAGAATGTCTGGATAGTGCAGCCCCAGTAACTTGTGTTCTACGTTTCGGTGAATACTCCCTTGTCTTGTTCGTTCTTCCAAGTTATACCACCTCACACATTTCAGAAATTCCACCTGCCACTGATCTCCCCACTTGACCAATCCATTGATATCCACCTGTAACCTAAGACCTTCTTTCTCATTGTTAACCATGAAAGAGAATCCTCGTCCATGAATCACAAAAATTACATATCCCACTTTCAGTGGGTAATAGGGAATGCCTCTATTTCAAAAGAAATAAAGTATTTTAGTGGGCAGCACAGTGGGCCAGTGGTTAGTACTGCTGCCTCACAGCGCCAGAGACCTGGGTTCAATTCCCGTCTCAGGTGACTCTCTGTGTGGAACTTGCACATTCTCCCCGTGTCTGCGTGGGTTTCCTCCCACAATTCCAAAAATGTGCAGGTTAGGTGGGTTGGCCATGCTAAATTGCCTGTAGTGTTAGGGGAATGGGTCTGGGTGGGTGGCGGGTTGGTGTGAACTTGTTGGGCCGAAGGGCCAGTTTCCACACTGTAAGTAATCTATTTTAAAGAGAGGTTTTGTTGAAACTGTACAAGGCACTAGTCAGATCGCAGCAGAAATACTATAAACAGGAACAATACACAGGCATTGAAGGCAGTTCAGAGAAGGTGCACTAAGCAACTCACAGGTATGGAGGGACTGTCTTATGAGAAGAGGTTATGTAGTTTGTGACTGCACTCATACAGATCCATCAGCTTGAGCAGTTAAACAATATTTCTGCATTTTCTGCATTTCCCACAAGTGTGGGGAGGGTATCCCATAGTTAATCAATGTCCTGTCAATCAGATGGATGATGGGAATAATTGTGGCAATAAAAGCTGCTCCCTTTTTGAGGAATTTTCAGTGTTGGAGCTGATTTATTTGCATTTTTTGAGCAGTAATTGCTGTTTAATAGGCTGTTGCATTGTTCTGGAACTTTCAGGAAAAAGGACATCAACCAACTGAACTTTACAAAAGGAGGAAGAGATAGAATGCAAGGACAATGTGAGAAGTGAAATAATTGGAAAACTAAACCAACACAGCTGTCTGACCCAACAGTCACCCTGCACATCTGTCTCACTCAGCAGTTACCCTGCTCAGCTGTCTCATCCAGCAGTGACCCTGCACATCTGTCTGACCCAGCTGTGACCATGCACAGCTGCCTGATCCAGCAATGACCCTGCACATCTGTCTGACCTAGCTGTGACCATGCACAGCTGCCTGATCCAGCTGTGACCCTGCACAGCTGTCTGACCCAGCTGTGACCCTGCACAGGTGTCTGACCCAGCAGTGACCCTGCACATCTGTCTGACCCAGCAGTGACCCTGCACAGCTGTCTGACCAGCAGTGACCCTGAACAGCTGTCTGACTCAGCAGTGACCCTGTACAGCTGTCTGACCCAGAAATGACCCTGCACAGCTGTCTGACCCAGCAGTGACCATGCACAGCTGTCTGATCCAGCTGTGACCCTGCACAGCTGTCTGACCCAGCAGTGACCCTGCACTGGTGTCTGACCCAGCAGTGACCCTGCACAGCTGTCTGACCCAGCAATGACCCTGCACATCTGTCTGACCCAGCAGTGACCCTGCACAGCTGTCTAACCAGCAGTGACCCTGAACAGCTGTCTGACCCAGCAGTGACCCTGTACAGCTGTCTGACCCAGCAATGACCCTGCACAGCTGTCTGACCCAGCAGTGACCATGCACAGCTGTCTGATCCAGCTGTGACCCTGCACAGCTGTCTGACCCAGCAGTGACCCTGCACTGGTGTCTGACCCAGCAGTGACTCTGCATAGCTGTCTGGCCCAGCAATGACCCTGCACATTTGTCTGACCCAGCAATGACCCTGCACAGCTGTCTGACCCAGCAGTGACCCTGAACAGCTGTCTGACTCAGCAGTGACCCTGCACAGCTGTCTGACCCAGCGGTGACCCTGCACATCTGTCTGACCCAGCAATGACCCTGCGCAGCTGTCTGACTCAGCAGTGACCCTGCACAGCTGTCTGACTCTGCACTGACCTTGCACAGCTGTCTGGCCCAGCTGTGAACCTGCACAGCTGTCTGATCCTGCAGTGACCCTGCACAGCTGTCTGACCCAGCAATGATCCTGCCAGTGACCCTGCACAGCTGTCTGACCCAGCAATGATCCTGCACAGCTGTCTGATCCAGCAGTGACCCTGCTCAACTGTCTGAACCAGCTGTGACCCTGCACAGGTGTCTGACGCAGCAGTGACCCGGCACAGCTGTCTGACCCAGCAATGACCATGCACATCTGTCTGACCCAGCAGTGACCCTGCACATCTGTCTGAACCAGCAGTGACCCTGCACATCTGTCTGACCAGCAATGACCCTGAAACAGCTGTCTGACTCAGCAGTGACCCTGTACAGCTGTCTGACCCAGCAATGACCCTGCACAGCTGTCTGACCTAGCAGTGACCATGCACAGCTGTCTGACCCAGCAATGACCCTGCACATCTGTCTGACCCAGCTGTGACCATGCACAGCTGTCTGATCCAGCAGTGACCCTGCACAACTGTCTGACCCAGCTGTGACCCTGCACAGGTGTCTGACCCAGTAGTGACCCTGCACAGCTGTCTGACCCAGCAATGACCCTGCACATCTGTCTGACCCAGCAGTGACCCTGCACATCTGCCTGACCCAGCAGTGACCCTGCACAGCTGTCTGACCAGCAGTGACCCTGAACAGCTGTCTGACTCAGCAGTGACCCTGTACAGCTGTCTGACCCAGCAATGACCCTGCACAGCTGTCTGACCCCGCAGTGACCCAGCACAGCTGTCTGACCCAGCAATGACACTGTACAGCTGTCTGACCCAGCAGTGACCCAGCACAGCTGTCTGATCCAGCAGTGACCCTGCACAGCTGTCTGACCAGCAGTGACCCTGCACAGCTGTCTGACCCAGCTGTGACCCTGCACAGCTGTCTGACCCAGCAGTGACCCTGCACATCTGTCTGACCCAGCAATGACCCTGCACAGCTGTCTGACCCAGCAGTGACCCTGCACAGCTGTCTGACTCATCAGTGACCCTGCACAGCTGTCTGACCCAGCTGTGACCCTGCACAGCTATCTGACCCAGCTGTGAACCTGCACAGCTGTCTGATCCAGCAGTGACCCTGCACAGCTGTCTGACCCAGCAGTGACCCTGCACAGCTGTCTGACCCAGCAGTGACCCTGCACAGCTGTCTGACCCAGCTGTGAACCTGCACAGCTGTCTGACCCAGCAGTGACCATGCACAGCTATCTGTTCCAGCAATGACCCTGCACAGCTGTCTGATCCAGCAGTGACCATGCACAACTGTCTGATCCAGCAATGACCCTGCACAGCTGTCTGATCCAGCAGTGAGCATGCACAGCTGTATGGTCCAGCAATGACCCTGCACAGCTGTCTGACCCAGAAATGACCCTGCATAGCTATCTGACCCAGCAGTGACCCTGAACAGCTGTCTGACCCAGCAGTGACCCTGCACAGCTGTCTGACCCAGCAATGACCCCGCACAGCTGTCTGACCCAGCAATGACCCTGCACAGCTTTCTGACCCAGTAGTGACCCTGCACAACTGTTTGACCCAGTAGTGTCCCTGCATATCTGTCTGACCCAGCAGTGACCCTGCACTGCCGTCTGACCAAGCAATGACCCTGCACAGCTGTCTGACCCAGCAGTGACCCTGCACAGCTGTCTGGCCCAGCAGTGACCCTGCACAGCTGTCTGACCCAGAAATGACCCTGCATAGCTATCTGACCCAGCAGTGACCCTGAACAGCTGTCTGACCCAGCAGTGACCCTCAGCAGTGACCCTGCACATCTGTCTGATCCAGCAGTGACCCTGCACAGCTGTCTGACCAGCAGTGACCCTGCACAGCTGTCTGACTCAGCAGTGACCCTGCACATCTGTCTGACCCAGCAGTGACCCTGCACATCTGCCTGACCCAGCAATGACCCTGCACAGCTGTCTGACCCAGCAGTGACCCTGCACAGCTGTCTGACCCAGCAGTGACCCTGCACTGCTATCTGCCTCAGCTGTTTAGTTTCAAGTATCTCTGGACATTGGAGTTCAATCAAAGAAAAATAAACAAACAGCAACATTCGCAGCTGACCTTAGAGAAACCTGTGCTGGGTGATCACAGCAAGGGCCAGCTAAGTGGTTAGTTTTTTAAAGTGTAACCTTACTGGATAGTTTGTAACTCTACAACAGTGAATAAAGTGGAGTTTGTTTGATTATATGTTTTATTAAGATTTGTCTCAATTAAACTTTAAAAAATATGAAACAGGGTACTAAGTTATTGTGGAGCAGTGTTTTTAGACCAATAGGGCGGTGCTATTTTCTGGGTCTGTAGATTGTGAAGGAGCAAAGATGGCCTTTAGTTGAGTGATGTGCTCTTCCTGTTGGATGTGGGAGATTAGGGAGAGCTTCCATGTTCCTGATGATTTTGTCAAATTGCAAATCCTATTGGATTATATGGATCAGTTGCAGCGGCACTTAGAGGCAATTTTCAGGAGCTAAGGGGTGTGATGAATGGCAGTTATAGGAAGTGAGATAAATCACAGATAGCGTCAGGTAGATGGGTTACCACCAGAAAAGGTAAGAGAGGGAGGTAGGTCATGGAGGAGTCTCCTATGGCTATCCCCATCTCGAACAAGTATGTTGATTTGGAAAATCTAAGGGGTGATGAACTCTCAGGGGAATGTAGCATGAACAGCCAAGTTTTTGGTATTGAGATTGGCTATAATATAATGAGGAGTACGTCAGGTTCCAAGCGATTGATTGTGATAAGGGACTGTATAGTCAGAGGCACAGACAGACAATTCTGTGGCCGGTAGCGAGAATCAGAATGGTGTGTTGCTTCCCTGGTGCCAGGATCAAGGATTACTCGGAAAGGGTGCAGAATGTTCTCAAAGGGGAGAGACCAGCAGAAGTTCATTGAATACATTGGAACTAACGACATTGGAAGGGAAAGTGATGAGGTTCTGAGGAGAAAATATAAGAAATTAGGCAGGGATTTAAAAAGGAGATCCTTGAGGGTAGTAATACCTGAATTACTCCTGGTGCTATGAGCTACTGAGAGTAGGAACAGGAGGATAGAACAGATAAATGTGTGGCTGAGGAGCTGGAGCAGGGGAGAAGGGTTCACAGTTTTAGAATTATGGAATCTCTTCTGGGGTAGAAGTGACCTGTAAAGGAAGGAGGGATTACACCCGAATTGGAAGGGGCTAATATACTGGCCCCTTCCAATTTGCTAGAGCTGCTGAGATGCTGAATGCTTTGAGGGGCTGGCCATGGCTCACATCAACGCTAGTCTCCCAGCCAGCCTTGATCCTCTACAATTTGCCTACTAAGGTCCAAAGCAGACGCCATTTTCCTAGCCCTGCACTCATCCCTGGAATATCTGGACGACAAGGGCACTCCAAGACCTGGGCCTCAGCTCTGCCTTCTGCAACTGGATCCTCAGCTTCCTGACCCACAGACCACAATCAATGAAGGTAGACAACTGCTCCTCCTCCACAATAACACTCAATACTGGAACCCCCCAGGGATGCAATCTCAGACCCCTACTGTACCTCTGTACACCCATGACTGTGTAGCCAAATTCCAAATGAACATCATCTACAAGTTTGCTGATGACACTACTGTGATAGGATAGATATTAAACAACGATGAGTCAGAATACAGAAAGTATTCTGCCGCAATGAGAACAACCTCTCCCTCAAGGTCAGCAAAATTGAAGAACCGATCATTAACTTCAGAAAGAAAGGGAGAGGAACATGCCCCCATCTACATAAATGGAGCGGAGATTGAGAGGGTGGAGAGGTTGAGTTCCTAGGAGTGATGATAACCAGGCCTTCCCATGTAGATAACCTGGCCTTGCCATGTAGGTAACGTGGCCTTCCCATGTAGATAACCTGGCCTTCCCATGTAGATAACATGGCCTTCCCATGTAGATAACATGGCCTTCCCATGTAGATGCGATGGTCAAGAAGGCACAACAATACCTCTTCTCCCTCAGGCAGCTCAGAAGATTAACAACAGGCACCTGTTTAACTCGCTGAGTCATTTACTCTCTTTTTATTTATTATATCACAGGACATGGCATCACTAACTAGTCAACATTTGTTACCATCTCTAATTGCCCCGACAAGGTGATGGTGACAAACGTCCTTGAGGTTCTGTAGCACTTTGCCTTCTAAATAATGGCACAGTGTCACCAGGAAGGAGGTTCCTGGATTTTAATCCACAACCCTGTTTATTCATGTGCTCGATGCTTTATCTGTTAACTGATCCTGTAACTTCATTGTTTTCAGCCACCTCAACAAACAAGCCATACACATGCGATTTCACACATTTATTTTGGTTTGAACAAAGAACAGTACAGCACAGTACAGGCCCTTCAGTCCTCGATGTTGTGCTGACCTTTTATCCAACTCTAAGATCAAACTAACCTACATCCCCTTCATTCTACTATCATCCATGTGCCTATACATGAGTCGCTTTAATGTCCCTAATGTCTCTGACTCTACTACACTGCTGGCAATGCATTCCACACACCCACCACTCTCCGTGTAAAGAACCTACCTCTGACATCTCCCCTGGACCTTCCTCTGATCACCTTAAAATTATGCCCCCTCATGAAAGCCATTCCCGCCCTGAGAAAAAGTCTCTGGCTATCCACTCTATCTATGTCTCTCATCATCTTGTACATCTCTATCAAGTCACCTCTCATCCTTCTTCACTCCAATGAGAAATGCTCTAGCTTCCCCAATCTTTCTTCATAAGACATGCCCTTCAGTCCAGGTGGCTTCCTGGTAAATCTCCTCTCTGAAGCTTCCACATCCTTCCTACTGGACACAATATTCCAAGTGTGGTCTAACCAGGGCTCTATAGAGCTGCCCTCACAGTGCTTAACTCAATCCCCCCCTTTAATGAAAGTCAACGCACCTATCAACCTGGGTGAAAGTGAGGACTGCAGATGCTGGAGATCAGTGCCTCCACATCCTTCCTATAGTATGGCGACCAAAACTGCACACAATACTCCAGATGCGGCCGCACCAGAGTCTTATACAACTGCAACATGACCTCAGTACTCCAGAACTCAATTCCTCTACCAATAAAAGCCAGTACGCCATATGCCTTCCTCACCGCACTATTTACCTGGGTGGCAACTTTCAATGTCCCTGTCTTTAAGCCAGAAGGCCTGGATTTAAGTCCCACCTGCTCTGAAGATGTGTCTTACCAGGTTGATGAGAAAATGTCTCCAATGGAAATGTTTAGACCTTACTGCACGGTCTGTTGTAGTTCAATGATAGTGTCCGCACCTGGAGGAGAGAGTTCAAGTCCCACCTGCTCCAGAATTATGTTATAACACATTTAAACAGGTCAATGAGAGTATATACAATGGAACTGTTTTACATTCTGTTCTCTATCTAATTTTGAACAACTTGTTATTTGCAAAATTTCAAAAATATTCCATCTAGCCCAATTCCTTGTGGCTTATCAAGGCTATACTACTTACATATTCCGTACAGACACTGACACAGTTTCTTACAATAATTAGCAATTTAATAAACAGAAGGTGAAAAGTTCTAAATAAAATCCAGTGTTGCTAATATAATTATTGATTGATTAACAATGATCGAATTAAGGCTTACTACTTGTACAATTATCTGTTGTGTCTGACAACAAACTTAATACAGTAAATTTGATCGCCCTATGTAAAATACAGAATACAATATGGTTTTATTAGCTCTGTGTTAGTCTACTTGAGGTTGTAAGTTACTATTGTGCGTACTATATAAAAATGATCTAACAGTGGTGAAGCTAAGCTAAAATTGTCTGGAAACCAAAATCTTCTTTGTAATCATTAGAGAAGCTTTTAGACTTTGTAACTTGTTATGATGAATACAAAATGAGAATGGTCTAAGGATGGTTAAGCTGAGCTAAAATTTGAACATCTGACTTCAGGCTGCAGTTCCCTGCAGTCATGGGGAGATAATGGAAAGCTGACTCTATTTAAAGAGTAGTTAGCCGATGGAAGCTCCAATCTTCCTTCATTCTCTCAAAATCATGGGCTGTACACATTACCTTAAAAATCTGACCAGGATTAAACCATTAGAGTAGAAAAATTAATTCAATTTTGCTTATATATGATTTGACTTTGGTTAGCTGTTATGAGGGGGGCTGGACTTTATACTGATCTATAGAACTGGAGATGTTCCTTTAAACTGGTTCAAATAAAAGCACAATATTGTAGATGCTGGAAATCTGAAATAAAAATCAGAAAATGCTGGAAAAAATCAGCAAACTTGGCAATTCCGCAGAGTGGAATAATGTTCCGCTCCAGAAGCTACTCTTTGGGACTGAAGTGGTCTGGAAAATGATGGTTTCTACACTGCTGGTGAGGTGAGGCAGGTAGCAAGGTGCCCAGAGCAAACTACATAGGTCTTTCACCATCATTAGTACGTCTTCAAACACAACCACCCCGCTAAAACACACACACACACTCTCTCACACACACAGGCACACACACACACACATTCTCTCTCACACACACAGGCACACACACACACACATTCTCTCTCACACACACAGGCACACACACACACACATTCTCTCTCACACACACAGGCACACACACACACACATTCTCTCTCACACACACAGGCACACACACACACACATTCTCTCTCACACACACAGGCACACACACACACACATTCTCTCTCACACACACAGGCACACACACACACACATTCTCTCTCACACACACAGGCACACACACACACACATTCTCTCTCACACACACAGGCACACACACACACACATTCTCTCTCACACACACAGGCACACACACACACACATTCTCTCTCACACACACAGGCACACACACACACACATTCTCTCTCACACACACAGGCACACACACACACACATTCTCTCTCACACACACAGGCACACACACACACACACACTCTCTCACACGCACGCACACACACACACTCTCTCACACACATCTCTCTCTCACACACACACACACACTCTTTCACACACACTCTCTCATACACACACTCTCTCACACACTCTCTCTCACCCATTGTTTCTTTCTCTCTCCACAGGTGGTGTGCTGTCCAGTGACATATTCCCTCACACTCTTGTATTTAACCTTTATCCTCTGAGCTTCTTTTCATATCTTTTCAGCAACTTCAGAGTTAGTTCCTTTGGAAAGCTCAATGGAGTTCGATATCACAGAATAAACATCAGCCACAATAAAACCTGCTGTCAGAATTCCTGAACAAACTCTTATGGTTTTTACCAATGCACTTGATGTGTTTAAGACTGCATGTTCCACATTTCCTATTCCCTTCACATACTTTATATTTTGAGCAATGACACCAACTGGGCGTGTTATTTGATCAGCTACTTTTTTGGAAACTTTCCTTAATGCTTGTTTGGATATTGCTGATATGGTTGTATTTTTGACAACAGAAGCTGATCGTGTTGCAGATTGGATTCCAATTTCCAACTGAGAGTGGTTTCTCCTGCCTTTCCTGAATTTTTGTATCATTTTTTTAACCCCCTCTGGAAGCTTTTGAAAGAATGAATTGCCTTCATCATCTTCATCATCAGAAGACAGACTTGAGAATTGATAAGCAGGGCACGAATCTTTCAAATATTCTGTGATTTTTCTGTCACATTCCTGGATGATCTCCTCTGCTTTTTTCAGTTTTTTTGAGCATGTAGCATGTTCAACAATGTCAGCTGTCAGATTGGACACAGCGCCAGCTCCGGAAATGCTTGCCCCCACAGCCGTGAGCACTAAGGACGTACCCAATGTGAAAGGGGCAGCAATAATTCCTGCCAAGGAGATAATGCTCCCTGAAGCATTCACTGAATATCCTGTGATATTTGCTATTTTTGTCCCTTTGTGATGCTGATCAATGCTGTTTGCAATCTCCTCTAGTTCATGGATATGCTCTGTCAACATAGCTCCCATAGTTTCCAGTTCTAATTTCTGTTGGTCCCAACTATAATTGGAAAATAAAAGCCTTGTCTCACTTACTTTTGTAGTATTACCATTTAAAGATTGTATTATGAAGTTGAAGGCATGTACTGTACCTTTAAGAGAGAGTAAAGACTGTATTGGCAGTGAGAGTTTGCAGGCACTGTCATGTGACTGACTACTAGTCTCAGTCCGTACTAGAAAATTGAAAATATGTAACATTTGGCTGCTATGATCACAACAGTTAAAATTTAACTAATTAGTTTAAATTATGCCCCAGGATACTAAAACTCAATCAAATTTGAATTTTACTGTTTTGACAACATCGAACCAACGAGAAAATGTGATGTTTGGAGAGACTGCCATTCAAAACACTCTCTATAAAAGGTACCTTTTTAGTATGAAACACCTTTGCAGCAAAAGATCGAGGACGAGCCAGGGAGATCTACATCCAGAGGAAGACAGACGCTGACGATGAAAGCTGCTGTCTGGTTTTAGAAATTAAGTTGATGTAATTTTAATAGGGGCTTTTACTGGATCAGTACATTCTTATCGGGTTGGAGGTAGATAACAGACTTTTACGAGAAAGGAGGCTTAGAGTAGTAAATAGTTGTTGTTTAATGTTCACTTTTAGAGTTAAAGAATAAATTGATATTTTTTCTTTAAATAGTGGAAGTTGGGAGTTCTCTGTCACTCATAATTTAACAGATGATGAGGCAAGGTGAGCTTTTCTGGGTGTTCGGTTTATTTAGCAGAGGAGTTTACTCTGTGTCGTGTTAAGACGGACCCGGAGGGTCCGCTCGCTTGGCTGTTGTTAACCATTTCAGGGCTGGAAGTGTCACCCTCCCTAGCCCTACCTTAAACACCGCAGTGAAATCTCCCCAACAGTCGTAACAATTGAAACAACAGAAAGTGGTCTTCAGTCAGACATTTTTGCAAATAAGTTCTATGAGAATTCAGAGATCGAGAAACTGCATTGCATTTTAAGGCTGGTGCAAATTAAAGATGTAGACAGACAGGAAAAGGAGAGATTGTCATTACCACAGGATGAGGAAGCTCTGGACATCAGTCATGGCACCAGAGATGAAGAGTCTATGTAGATTCTCCTGCTCCTCGGATGCTGCCTGACCTGCTGTGCTTTTCCAGCACCAGACTCTCAACTCTGATCTCCAACATCCCCACCAGAGAAATACTGCAGGGGGAGAGAGATTAGTTTCCTGGGCAAGAGGCCAAGACCACTATTAGGAAGGAGGTAGACGAGAGAAGTGGAGGAGGGAAACTCTGGCTGAAGCATTAATGTGGATCCAGAGGAAAACCTCTGCTTCACTTGGCTCAGTATTCAGTAATGTAATCTCTGAAAATGAAACCTTTAGTGCCGTCTCATTTTGAAGGACAATTGTATTATGCCTTAGATGCCAGAGAAGACAGACTGG
This sequence comes from Chiloscyllium plagiosum, assembly GCF_004010195.1. Classification (NCBI taxonomy): domain Eukaryota; kingdom Metazoa; phylum Chordata; class Chondrichthyes; order Orectolobiformes; family Hemiscylliidae; genus Chiloscyllium; species Chiloscyllium plagiosum. Next base: position 3,019,759 of record NC_057710.1, read on the forward strand.
GTGTACCTCATGATATGTGATATTCTGAGTAAAAGGTGCTTTCTTTCAAGCAACCTCTCACAGTGGAATATAGTCAGTGTAATGTGATCACACAGTCAGTTCTATATGTAAGTTGCTACAACAATGGGTGGCACAGTGGTTAGCACTGCTGTCTCACAACGCCAGAGACCTGGGTTCAATTCCCGCCTCAGGCGACTGTCTGGGTGGAGTTTGCACATTCTCCCCGTGTCTGCGTGGGTTTCCTCCGGGTGCTCTAGTTTCCTCCCACAGTTCAAAAATGTGCAGGTGAGGTGAACTGGCCATGCTAAATTGTCCGTAGTGTTAGGTGTAGGGGAATGGGTCTGGATGGGTTGCTCTTCGGAGGGTCGGTGTGGACTTGTTGGGCCGAAGGGCCTGTTTCCACACTGTAAGTAATCTAATCTAAGCAATGGATCAGAACCCCAAAGTATTTACAGGCGTATTTTAAACTTTTAATTCCAAAATGTTTTCAAAATAAGTCTGCCACAAAGAGAAATAAGTGATGTGAATGTAAATTCAGCGATGGGAAAGGTCCCATGTGAAGCTCATGGAATGTTGTGCCTGTAAAGTGACAAGGAGAGGCTTAATAAAAAAAGATAATAATGGGGCTAACTTTCCCCACTCTCAGCAGACAGCTATCTCTTGCAGAGACATCTGTTTTACCCTCCACGAAAATACAAAAAATGTTAAAAACTGACTGTAACACTGGTCTGTTTGTGTTATTGGTCAGACATCTCAATGTGTGGACTTGAGTACTGTGAAAGGCACAGCCATTTAAACACCCTTGCACTGCAGGTAAAACAAAGGCAAAATCTCACTCTGTTTTGAATGCTGGAATTTAATCACTGTCAAAAGGAATCAGACTGACAGAATTTCACCAACCAACAAAATCAAGGATCTTGAGATCAATTTCTCACCTTCTAACATCAACACTATTGGTGCTAACCAAAAGTTACAGTGACTAGCCTTCCACAAGAATAAACAAAATACCCACCAGTCATCACATTAGCTTATTACAAGTGACTTTGAAAGGAAGAAGGTTTTGTGTTTAGAGGGAATGAAAACAATCCTTCAAATTGAGGTGGATAAGGAGAGAACGGTCATCTGTTGAAATTGGATAGTTGTCCTATAGCCAATGGCCAAAGGGATTCTGATAATTGATTCACGCAGAGTAAACTATTTGCCCCTAGAAACAGGAAATCAACATGTGCTCAGAGCGCAGTCCTCATCAGATGGAAGATGAATTAGAAAGAGAAGGAAGATGACCCGGCAAGGATTTCCCCTCTCCTCAGCTTAAGAACAGGATGCAGCCTTCACAACATTCATAAGACCAACATGATCCTCTTCAATGGTCAGCATGTCGTTTAGTAGACAGGCAGGAGGCTGGGAAAGCACAGCAAGGCAGGCAGCATCAGGAGGGACAGGCAGGAGGCTGGGGGAACACAGCAAGGCAGGCAGCATCAGGAGGTGAGGAAGTCGAAGTTTCAGGTGTGACCCACCTTCAGGACTTGGTTGTCCTCTGGTTTCAGTGAAATATCCCCAGTTGTCACAGTTGTGAACTTCCTTTATCCAAGTCAAGAATGTATCACATCCAAACAACTAGCTTCTGTAACAATAAACTCTCAGAAAATTATTTTTCAATTGTTGTGCAGCTAAATAAGGTAACTGTGATTGTGAACCCACTAAAATCAACACCAATGAGGTCCTCAATTAATCCTGTCTCTTACTCATTACCAAGTCTAAAACAGCTCACTCTATCAGCTGGTGCTGTGTCTGAAACAGGGTGGAATAAACCGCGACTGAATTCCAACTGTCAATTCACTGGTTGGAAGAAACTGTTGTTATGGAGTCTTTACAAATTGCTGTAAATTAGAAATGTGTATATTTTAAAAGTGGATTTACCTGAGAAAGTTAGGGCCAATATAAGGTGGTAAAATTTAGGAAAGTGATGTTAAAGTATGAACTCCAAGCACATTGTATTGCAGCAGGAGTGTTTGGAGTGGAATAGGGCCCCAGTGTAATTAATATTCTTTAAAGGCAGTAACTGACAAGCCTCATCTAAAGGCTGTAATGGGAGCAGAGCTGGTGCATCCTTGCTGTGTATGAGTCACGGGCACTTCCTATATCCCTGCTGTATCCAGCTGCAGTGAGTGGCTAACTACATTTCAGAGCTGGAGCTGTGGGGAATTCAGTATCTGTGATGCTGAGATCATTGTTCAGTGAGGTGGTGACACTGCAGGTAAAAACTGAACAGGCAGGGAAAGGCAAGAGTGACCACTGAGCAGAGTAGAGCAAGGTAGATATTGCAGGAGAAAGGGAGGTCTGCAGATGCTGGAGATCAGAGCTGGAAATGTGTTGCTGGAAAAGCGCAGCAGGTCAGGCAGCATCCAGGGAACAGGAGAATCGACGTTTCGGGCATAAGCCCTTCTTCAGGAGCTTCCTGCAGATATTGCAGGAGCCTCCTGTGGCTATTCCTCTGTCTGACTGACATCCTGTTTTGGATTTTGTTGGGTGAGTTGACAGTGCAGGGCACAGCAGTAGAAACCAACTCCATGGAGCCATGGCTGGCTCTGCTGTACTAGAGGAGAGGAAGGGGAATGGCAGGGTGATAGTATTCGAGTTTCAATATTAAGGGAACAGGCAGGTAGTTCTGTAGCTGCAAAAGACATTCCAGAATGGTATGTTGCCTCCCTGGTGCCAGGGCCAGAGTGTCTCAGAGTGGCTGTAGGACAACAGGATCCCTCTCTAAGTCTTCCCATCTCTGTCCAATCACCCAGTCTTCATGACTTCCACTCCCAGCAGCAGAGAACAGTATCAATCCCTGAATGATACCGTCCCCTAGCACAACTGTGTTCCTCTCCCCAAAGGATAGGTGCAGCACAGTGGCTCAGTGGTCAGCACTGCTGCCTCACAGCACCAGGGGCCTGGGTTCGATTCCAGCTTCAGTGAGTGTGTAGACTTTGCACATTCTCCCGTGTCTGTGTGGGTTTCCTCTGGGTGAACTGGTTTCCACCCACAATCCAAAGATGTGCAGGTTAGGTGAATCGGCCATGCTAACTTGCCCTTAGTGTTCAAGGATGTGCAGGTTAGGTGCATTAGTCAAGGCTAAATATAGGATAAGAGGGGAGGAAATTGTGTCTCGATAGGTTACTCTTCGGAGGGTTGGTGTGGACTGGTTGGGTTGAAGGGCCTGTTTCCAAACTGTAGGGATTCTACAATTTTATGTTCCCTGTGCTGTGGTACCATGGTCAGATTGCTAATCCTCCCTGCAGCTTCCATGCTGTTCCCACGGTTTGTAAGATCTTTGTAACTGGTGGAGATTTATTTATTTATTTATTTTTTTTCTTTATTTTTTTTTTCTTTTATTTTAACTGGTGGAGATTTACAGGGACCAGGAAGGTCTGTGATAGGCTGGAGGACTGGATAAATTGCTAAAGATGGGGACTACAGAGCAGGCAGCCTACAGGGCTCCTGTTCCCGGGCCTGTCCTCCTCATCTGCAATTTCCTTTTTCCTTCTACCCCTGCTTTCTTTTTCTCAAACGTACCTGATAGAGAGAGCTCTTTGGCAGGAGGCAGCTTCGATGGGCTCCAGAGCAGTGGTGATGGTGTTTTTCACAGGCAGCATGGCTGCAGAGTTGGTCAGTCAGTCAGTCTGTGAAGCCTGGAGGGTGACTCCCCCTTCTGTGTGCAGTGGGCCCATGGTGGCAGCACTTCATGGGCTGGTGTAGCCCAGAGTGGGACACTCTCTCGGTGGGATGGTATGGGTGGGGAGTCTCAGAGTGGGACACTCTCGCGGTGCGATGGTATGGGTGGGGAGTCTCAGAGTGGGACACTCTCGCGGTGGGATGGTGTGAGCTGGGAAACCCGGAGCAGGACTCTGACGCCAGCATGCTGTCGCTGTGGAGAAGGAAAAATTGTTTAAGTTATCTTTTTAACTGTTTTATTCCATGGAGGACACTTATTTACAAGTGATGGAACACACTTTTCACTGCATTTTATTTTCAGTGTAAGTGATAATAAAGGATATTCATTCATTCATTATTGTGTAAAGGTTGGATGTGCGCTAGATTAAAAAGCAAACTGTCCAAAATAATAATCTCTGGATTACTACCTGATTCCAACTGGGAATCTGGCGCAGCGTATAAAGTAAAGTGATAAGGGAGTGACTCAAAGATTGATGTGGGTGAAATGGGTTTCCGTTTGTGGGGCACAGGCACCAGTACTGGGCTGGAAGGGAGCTGTTGGATAGGATGGACTTCACATGAACCAACTGGGGACCAGTATCCTGCCAAAAGAAACATCAGTGAGTTAGCCTTAAAGAAAAGCTTGTAACCTCATCAGTTCAGTAAGAAATTTTAAAACAAAGAGTTAGAAATATCGAAACGTAGAACATAGGAGCAGGAGGAGGCCTTTCGGCCCTTTGAGTCTGCCCCACCATTCATCATGATCATGGCTGATTATCCAACAACAGCCCAAACCTGTTTCTCCCCATAACCTCTGGTCCCATTCCCCCCAAGTGATATATCTAGCTGCCTCTTGAATACCTTCAATATTTTGGTATAACCTACTTCCCTGTGGTAACGAATCCCACAGGCTCACTACTCTCTGAGTGAAGAAATGTTTCCTCATCTCCATCCTAAATATTCCATCCCGAATCCTCAGACTGTGACCCCCTGGTTCAGGATGCACCCATCAGGAACATGTTCCCTGCATCTACCCTGTCTAGTCCTGTTGGAATTTTATAACTCTTTATAAGATTCCCCCCTCATTTGTGTGAACTTGAGTGAAACCAATCCTAACCGAGTCAATCTCTCCTCGTACGTCAGTCCTGAATCAGCCTGGTAAACCTTCACTACACTCCCTCGAGAGCAAGAGTATCCTTCCTCAGAAAAGCAGAGCAAATCTGCACACAATATTCTAGGTGTAGCAGTTGAGAGTCTGTAAAGCGTATTGCAGGGAAAAACAGTTGAATCTTTTTTGCAGATCTTTCAAAATGTTCTGATATATAACCTTGTTTCTTTTTTAATGTTGAGGGGTGAAATGAAGTCAAATGAAAAGAGAGGAACACTATTGGGACTCTCAGGACGTAAGGGATTGGAATAGGAAGAAGTACCACATGGAAGATTACTGAAGGATAAATACACACAGGACCACATGCCACAGGGAGTGAAAAGCACAAAGATACACTCTCCCCTCCGATAAACCAATGATATAGGGACAGGGAGGCTGCAATGTTTTGCTTGGTGTCTCTGAGAGAGAGCGTGATGAAGGTCAGTCTATAACGAGGTATTTATGATTCTTAGGGGACAACATAGGAAGGTTTGCATATTGATGTGGGTCATAACACAAACGCCTATCAGTTCCAGTTGACAGACCTTCAGTGCTCCTGCAGAACACTGCCTGGTGTAACTCACAGCTCAAATTCCTGAAGTCGGGGGGAGACCCACAGCTTCTGATCAATCAGGACATTTCATGTCATTGTGTGAGAACTAATTTGAAAATTACACATCAGGACTCCAATACTATAAGGAAACTATGTTAATCTTTTATTGTCTTTGGGGAACATATACTTATCCTGGAATACATTTATCCAGTTTAACTGTAGTAAAGCTGTAATATGTTTATGGCTGTTTGGACTTTGAGCATTAAACACTACGTTAGCAATTAGAACATGTGCAAAGCACCAAGTTAGTGATAGATAGTGTGCTGGCCCAGAATAGGGTGTGTAACGGGTATTTTATGTATAAAAGTCATGATTATTTGTAACTCAGTAGAGAGCGTTGGAGCTGCTCTCTGCATGTGAATAAACCAATTATAGTTTAGATTCAGACAGCTAAGTGTCAACTCTGTCATTTCACACTATCCACTTTGGTCTTGAGGTGTTAGAGACTTCTTCAGTTAAAAGCTTCTTCAGTGAATATGTTCAGGGACTGAGCACTACAGCGCTGCTCAAGAAGATAAAATAAAATCTATTGTCTACCAAGCCCAGTTCCCTCTGGGTTCTGACTCACTCAGTATTACCATCAGCTGGGATGATAAGAGTGTTTTTGGGGAGCTATTTTGATTAGATTACTTACTGTGTGGAAGCAGACCCTTTGGCCCAACAAGTCCACACCAACCCTCCGAAGAGCAACCCACCCAGCACATCCTTTAGACTGCAGGAGGAAACTGGAGCACCCGGAGGAAACCCACGCAGACACGGGGAGAATGTACAAACTCCACACAGACACTTGTCGAGGCAGGATTTGGACCCGGGTCTCTGGCACTGTGAGGCAGCAGTGCTAACCACTGTGCCACCGTGCCACCCTTTTAGTTGAATTGGATAGTTGTACTTTTCACTGGACATGTGACCATTTTGGGTTTTTGTTGAGTTAATGATGTGATCATTGAGTTCTACTTTCAAGAAAACTAACACATTACAAAGAAACCCCACAGATGCTGAAAATCTAAAACAGAAAGAGAATGTTTAGATTAGATTCCCTATAGTGTAGAAACAGGCCCTTCAGCCCAACATGTCCATACCGACCCTGTGAAGAGTAACCCACCCAGACCCAATTCCTTCTGACTAATGCAACTAACACTATGGGCAAAACTTTGTTTTGAATAAAGTTGGCACTGATTTGCACTGATACAGGCGTGTGCTCACAGTGACTTGATTGCTTCAATATTGGGGATCAGCTGGGCAAATTCATTCATAACATTCTGGGCGGAGTTGTCTAAATTGTTTTAAGGAGGAACTAGACAACATTTGGCCTCCCTGGGTGGGTGTCGATAAGAATAAAGGGACTCTGAGGGAGTCAGCCGAGAGGAGGATCAAGCATTTGTCTTCTGTGTAGAAACCTTCGAGACATTTTGGATTCCTTGGAAGAGGCAAGAGAGCTTTTATTTTAACCCCTCAGTTATCCCTGCCCCGGAACTGTTTGATGGGGTCAGTGTGAGGGAAGCTTTATATTATCTACTTTCAGTTCTAATGAGTAGAAGAAATTTTCCTCTGAAGTTTAAACACTTGTTGTCTCTGTCCTGGGAGTGTTCTATGGGAATGGAAACTGAGGGGATTTGATTTGATTTTTAATTTACTCTGTATTTTAACCCATTCTTGCCCATACCCCAAGACTTACCTTTCGGGACAGTTGAGAAACCTTTAAGTTCCAAAGAAATCGTTACTTTTCTGTTTAAAAGGAATAGAGACATTGGCAGCTGTTGACACCCCTACGGACTCTATTACCCTGACCAAAACATTAGCTAAGTGTTTTACAGTGTACCTGGAACAAGGAGCCAGAGATTGGGCCTTTGGGATAGGCTGCGATAGGCAGCATTACACTAGTGTGGGAAACTCTACTGTCAGAACATGAGAAAGGGTTAAAGACCTATCTCTCTGGGCAGTGTTAGTTCTAGTTCTACATACCTGAGACTTCAAGAGGTTGCAGCAAGAATTTAGCTGAAGACTTACCCCAACTACAGCCACTTCCCAGCCCTTAATAAACATGGAAAAGGAATCCAGTAAAGGACCCAGCTATAACATGCTTGCTAGCAAAATGAGACAAGCATCTCTAAGAAGTGGCCCAGTTGGACAGAATTCTATAATAGTCCAGACTGACCCTGGACCATGTGTTCCATGACACAAGACTTATGGCAAGAAACATATAACAAATTCAGAAAGAAGACCACTAACATAATCACAGCAATAGCAACAGCATGTTGCATGGAACATTGTGAACAGTTTTGGGCCCTGTACATAAGGAAAGATGTACTGGTTTTGGAAAGGATCCAGAGGAGGTTTAAAAGAATGACCCCAGGGATGAACCTGTGAGAGAGCACCACTGACTCACCACTGAGGCTGACTCACCGTGAGCTGGAGAGGCAAGCTGCTGGGGACTGGACCAAGCTCAACTTGGAAAAGAACAATTCTGCATCGGTGGTGCTGGAAGAGCACAGCAGGTCAGGCAGCATCCGAGGAGCAGGAAACTGTCAGTCCACTGGCTGGAAATGGACTGCTATTAGGGACTATGTAAATATTATAAATGAGGAAAATGTCAGATAAAATGTCAGATTACTGCGGATGCTGGAATCTGAAACCAAAAGAGAAAATGCTGGAAAACCTCAGCAGGTCTGGCAGCATCTGTAAGGATAGAAAAAAGCTGACGTTTCGAGTCGAACTGACCCTTTGTCAAAGCTTTGACAGAGGAAAATGTCAGATTGTTTTTGAAAGAAGGGATTAACACAGAAATGCTGGAAACAAGTGAAACTTTGGGTCAATCCAATAACATAATATAAATAAACCAAAGTGGAATAAGGAAAATAAAGTTATTATAAGGGAAGTAAGCTTAAGAGTTAAGTAATTAAGAAAGTAAGAAAGACGAGGTAATGTTAAATTTAAGACATGGCCATGCTGACAGTGAGTAGAATGTGTGCCCGGTAATATGTAGGATGTTATGGACCCTATCGGTGTCTGAGGCAATGACATGTACAGGAAATGCTTCCAGCTGCAGGAATGTGGCTCTGGGCTTTAGAGCTCAAGCAGCAACTGGAGACAGTATGGCAAATGTGAGAGGGTAAGAGTTATGTTCAGAGTTGGTCACACCACATTTTAAGGGCCTGAGGAAGGACAGGAATGGGAGACCACCAGACAGACAAAGGGAAACAGGCAGGTAGTGCAGGAGCAGCCTAGTCTGTCCAAAGAGATCCCACCTACCACCATCCATGCATGATAAATACATGATGACTACCATCCAACTGTTATGCTCAGTGTCCTATGTTACTTGTTGTATAGTTTGGTCCATCCATTTGTTGGTATATGTTGGGTGGTAAGATAAAATTCTATCATTGGAGAGATGACTGGTGAGAGTTTAAGTTGATGGCACCATGCTTCAAATCAGGAGAGAGGTTGATGATGTCAGTTGGTGTGGGAATTGAACCCATGTTGCATCATAAACCAGCCATCCAAGGTAACCAGCCCCCACATTGGCTAATACTCCTGTCTCTCTGCGACAAAGACCAATCCAGTGAGTATCAGGATGACAAATAACATTCTCTAAATGTTACAAATAACCACCTTGTCGACACCAGTCAGTCCGAGTTAATTCTGTCAGACAAAATGAGAAAAATATTAATAAATTAGGCAATCAGTGCTTCCCAATGCCCTTTTTCTTTCTCATCCAGGTCAGGTCTTGCAGTGCTGGGCATTATTGCCTCTTATGATCCAACTCAACTCGGTTCTGTTCTTTCAGTTTTTACTAACAGTTCTCACCAGTTCCTATTTTACAATTAGGAATCTCAGGATTCCAAAAGGAACTTGTTCAATTTCTTCCGACATTTCACTTCTGAAAATATTCCAGACTCAAATGAATGTCTTCCTTTTAGAGCCTGTAACCTCTGTGCTAATGCTGCTCCTGTAACAAGGTGATGCTGTCCTTGACGTTTTCAGAGAGTTCGTAAAAGCAGCGATTCTGAAAAATCTGGGCTGAACTACTTGAGAATGTTTTGAAAAAAAAACCCTTGTACAATGGAAGGGGAGTGGCCAGTTCTCCCAGCTCAGCTTTTCTCTGGTTTGGGTTCAGAGCTACTCGTCAGTCTTGAAGCTGCTGGTCCAAGAAACAGCTCCATGGAAGAAGGTATCCCATGCTGAATCTCTCTGCCCATTGCTCTCACTCTCTCCTGTAAGACCCTGTGTTTGATTTTACCCTTTTGTGCCAAGGGGTATTCATGAGAATTGTTGCAAGTATTTGAAATGGCATCATTAAGTTGTGTTAGTCTGTTGGGTTTTCGGATAGGTTAAGTTATTCTACATTCTGTTTTCTTTTGTTTGGTAATTTTACAAATAAATTCAGTTTTGTTTGAAACTAAGTGGTTGGGCCAGCTGCATCCCTCCTGGAATATCCACTGTACACCAACTCAAACCAACTAGCAAAGTTATGGTCCAGGCTATTTTCTTGAAACGTGTTGAGGAGATCTGACCTGGTCCATAACAGATTGAGGGCTCTTTGTGGGATTTGTTCTATAGTTCTGATTTGGGATTAAGGTTTTTGAACCCAAAGGCGGCAAGTGCTAGTTGTTAGTGTCTTTTATTCTGTGTTGAATTTGGTTGGTTTAAACAGCGATTGGGATAAGCAATGGCTCTTTCAGTCACCAAGAGTTTTCCGGGGGGGGGTGAAAGACGTGACTTTGGGAGTTTTGCAAAAGGTGATTAAGGCCAAGCTGCTGGAATTAGCAGACAAGCTGGAGCTGGAGCTGCCTCCTTGCATGAGGAAAAGAGAGACAATTGCAGCAATAGCTCAGCATTTAAATTTGCTGGAAACATCATCAGGATCTATAGAGACGGCTAAAATTCAATATAAAATGAAGAAGCTTAAGTTAGAGTCAAAAGACAAGGAAAGGCACAGAAATGAAATGGTTTGAATTAGATTAAAAACAGGAGAAAGAGAGTGTGTGGAGAGAAAAGGAGAGAAAGGAAAGGAAGAAAGAGAGGGAGTATGAACTTCAGAAATTGGTATTAAACTGGAAAGTCAGCTTAAAAGGATGGTGACGAAGGCTGAAGTTAAGCTTAATGAGGAAGAGAGTGAGGATGAGCACACCCATGGTTGTCAAAGGCCTGGTGAAATACTGTCTTAAAGAATTCAAGCATTGCCCAAATTTGGTGAGAAGGATGTGGAAGCCTTTTTCATCTCATTTGAAAAAGTGGCTAAACAAAGGCAGTGACCAGTGATCATGTGGGTTTTGTTAATCCAAACAAAACTTGTAGGTAGAGCTACTGAGGTATTCACATCGCTATCAGAGGAGGTGTCTGGGTCGCATATAGCTTGTGCCAGAAACCTACAGACAGTGTTTCAGGAATCTAAGGAGGGACCCTGGTCAAATATACATTGAGTTTGAAAGGATCCAACAAAATAATTTTGATATCTGGATAAGCACATTAAAAATAGAGCAAACCTATGATGCTCTTAGAGAGACAATTATTTTGGAGGAGTTCAAAAGTTCACTGCCTGAAAACTCATGTGGAAGATCAGAGAGTTAAAGCGGCAAGACTAGCAGCTGTGATGGCTGATGATTTTGAATTGGTCCATAAATCATGCTTCCAACATCAATTTCAATCTGAGTGACAGAAATTGGGGAAAAGAGAAATCCTCACGTGGAAAGGGAAAGGTAGATCTCAGTGAAGACCATTAGTATAACTTACCACAGGGCATAAAGGAAAGCCTTGAAGGGAAAAGGAAGTTAAAAAGCTCCAGTGTTTTCACTACAATAAAGTAGGCCACATGAAATCATAGTGTTGGTGGGTTAGGAAAAGCACTTGGAAGGCAGATGTAGAAAAACAGGATAAGCCAGTGAATTTTGTTGGAGTGGTAATGGAAAGCACAGTGGAGGCTAGAATGCTGCACCAGAATGTACAAGCTGCTCAGGGGTTGGTTAAGGAGGAAGTGCCAGATCAGGAAATCAATGCCGTTACAAAGACTGATGCGCATCTGTTTGGAAGACTGTATTGAAAAGGTGGGACACGCGACTTATATCTTTGAGTTGGATTTGCTCAGAGGGTACTAGCACGTACCTTTGTCTGAAAGAGCAACGACACAGATAATTGGGGAGTTTCCCATCCCATCAACGAAAAGGGCAATACTACGGTTACTGGGATTGAGTGGGTTTCATTGGAAATTCATACCAAATTTTAGCAGCGTGGATGCTTCACTCACTGAATAGCTAAAGAAAGGCAAGAAGTGGACAGCCGACTGTCAGAAGGCATTTAACAGCCTGAAAGCTGTGTTAACCACTGCCCCAGGATTAGTCACACCTTATTACAAAAAGCCATTCAAGTTGTCTATCGATGTGAGTGGTGTGGGTGTCGGTGCTGTGCTCTTACAGAAAGACGATGAGAAGATAGAAAGACTTACCGAGTATTTCTCCAGGAAATTGAATATTCATCAGCAGAAATATTTGACAGTTGTGAAGGAGCCTTTGAGCTTGGTGTTGGCGTTACAACATTTCATTGCTTATGTTACCAGTAATGTTCTCAGACAATCATATACACTGATCATAAATCATTGAAGTTTGCAATGACGATTAAGGACAAAAATTCCAGACTGTTTAAATGGAGTTTGTTGTTACAGCTATTCGGTTTGAAAATTGTGCATGTGGCAGGACGAGAAAATGAGATTGCCGATGTATTGTCAGGACACGAATGGGTAATCGGTGGCAGTAGTAAGACAGACTGAAACAAAATGTAGTAGTGCATTTTTCATTGATTATTGATAATGTAATGTATATAGGAGTTGTTGTATACTATTATGGACTAAGGCAGACCACCCAAAACATTCTTAAGCAGGAAGCCAGACCATAACTTTGCTATTTGTGTCAGTAAGTGTACAGTAAAAATTACCTGAAGTAAGATAGTAAGGTTGACTACCAGGTTTTAAAACAGACAAAAAAAAAATTCACAAAATTATGGAATGAGACACAAAGAACAGAATATAGAATACCCACAGAACTCAGTCTATCCAAACCTATACTTAATAATACTGTTCCGAATATACACCACAGTCCCAATAAACAAACCCCCTAAACACAGTAAAAATGAACCAAAGGCTTACAGGTTGAAGTTAGAAGGGTACAAGGATAGAGAGTTTAGCAGCTGAAAATGTGTTGCTGGAAAAGTGCAGCAGGTCAGGCAGCATCCAAGGAGCAGGAGAATCGACGCCTGAAGAAGGGCTCATGCCCGAAACATCGATTCTCCTGTTCCTTGGATGCTGCCTGACCTGCTGCGCTTTTCCAGCAACACATTTTCAGCTCTGATCTCCAGCATCTGCAGTCCTCACTTTCTCCTAGAGAGTTTAGCAGCCTGTTTCCACACAGCTCCACAGCTGAACTGACTCAAACAAAACTCCAGCTTTTAGGACTGACCACTCCCTTTCATTATACAGGTCACTTCTAAAAACGTAAAAGCTTTGGCCTAAAGTCTCATCTATTTATGTATAAACAAAAAGGTCTTCCAATACCCTTTTTATCTCTGGACTAAACCAGCTGTTTCGGAGCCTGGAGCATTTTATGACCCCTCTGAAAAAAACCAAGGACACAGTATCCTTGAGAAAAGGAACAGCTTTTAGGAAAAAGGACCAACTTTGTGACACCTTCACCCCACCTTAAAAAAATGAACCATCAATAGCAAAAGATGGCTTCATTTTTAAAACCCTTCAAAACAAAATCTGGTTAGTAGTCTAAAACACACATATACACGACACTAACTATACACATACAAACACACACAACCCCATGCAAATTCAGGCTGTGGCACACCCACCACCAAACACCTCCGTATCTCATTCGAGTCTCAACAACACATTGGGAATCATGTTTTTGGGACCTGCCACCTGCACAATTGTCAAACTGAACGGTTGCATCAACAAGCTCCATCTAAACAGGCTGGCATTTTTGTCCTTAAATGTTTCCTCAACCGTCAATGGGTTATGATCAGTGTGTACGATTGTCTCAGATGCATTGCTGGTAATATAGACACTGAAATGTTGTAATGCCAACACCAAGCTCAAAGTCTCTTTCTCAACTGTTGAATAGTTCTGTCAATGAATGCTCAACTTCCTGGAAAAATACCCCATGGGTCTTTCTATCCCCTTACCATCCTCCTGCAGGAGCACCCTACCGACACCCACATCACTGGCATCGATAGCCACCTTGAAAGGCTTCATGTAATCGGGTGTGGCTAACACTGGGGCAGCGGTTAACACTGTCTTTAGGTTGTCAAACGCCTCTTGACAGTCTGCTGTCCACTGAAACTTATTGCAATTCTTTAACAATTCAGTGAGTGGAGAAGTCACACAGCTAAAATTCGGCACAAATTTTCAGCAAAATCCACTCAATCCCAAGAACCATAGTACTGCTTTCTTCATCAACGGTGTGGGAAATTCCCCAATTAGTTTTGTTTTTGCATCCCATGGGGCCACTTGTCCATGTCCTATAACATGGCCCAGGAATGTGACTTGGGCTTTGGTAAATTCACTTTTAGCTAGATTTAGCACCAAGTCTGCCTTCCGAAGTCAATCAAACAAGTCCGATAAATGCTGCAAATGTTCCTTCCACGAGTGACTAAAAATCACCAAGTCATCAATATACACAACACAGTTGGGTAATCCAGCAATAACCTTATTAGTCAGTCTCTGAAACGTGGCTGGAGTGTTTTTCATACCAAATGACATAACTTTTAACTGATATAGTCCATTTGGCGTTATGAAAGCTGAAATTGCCTTTGCTCTCTCTGACAGAGGTACGTGCCAGTAGTCTCTGAGCAAGTACAACTTCGAAACATAAGTTACTTGCTCCACCTTTTCGACACAGTACTCCAATCGCAGAATTAGATATGCATCAGTCTTTGTAACAGCATTAACTTTGCAATAGTCCACACATAGCCACTGGGTACCAGTTGGCTTTGGCACCATGACTGTGGGTGAGCTCCAGTCACTGTAACTCATTTCGATTACACCATTTTGGAGCATGCGCTCTATCTCCTTCTGATCCTGTGCCAACTTTAGAGGATTATGTCTATAAGGATGTTGCTTAATTGGAACAGCATCTCCTATATCTACATCATGCACAATTAAGTTAGTACTTCCCAGTTTATTGCTACATATATCCCCATGTGATAGCAATAACTCTTTCAGGATATTTTGATTTTCTTAGAGAAGGCAACTCAATACTTTATCCCAATTTTTGACAACTTTCTCATTGTCCAATTTGATTTGAGGAATTTCCAATTCAGAATCCTCTGAACTTGGTTCTTCCTTGTGTGCTATAATTATTAACACCTTCTCCTCTTGCTTTCCTTCCCTATCAAAATACCTTTTGAGCATATTCACATGACACACTCTGGAGTGCCTGCCTGGAGTCCCTATCAAGTAGTTCATCTGACTCAATTTCTTATCTCAATTTGATAAGGTTCTCTAAACCTGGCTTTTAAAAGTTCACCTGTTACTGGCAAAATTGTGAATTTGTGATTTCTTATCTACTTCCCGTACCATTGTATGCTGTGATACTTTTAAATGCTGTCTAGCTAACTCCCCAGCTCTATTTAGTCATTCTCCAAAATTTGACACTTTCAGAGTGGTCTCTGAATTCTGACTTATTAATTTCTCCTTAATCAATTTTAACAGCCTCTTAATTCATCCTGAAAGTTAATTCAAATGGACTAAATTTGGTCGATTCATCTGGTGCATCTTTGATTGCAAAAAGCACAAATGGAACTCCCTCATCCCAATCATCTGGATAATCCTGACTATAAGCCCTCAACATGGTCTTTAGTGTTTGATGGCACCCTTCCAGCGCTCTCTGTGATTCAGGATGGTACAAAGTAGATTTGAACTGCTTTATTCCCAAGCTATTCATAACCTCTTGAATAGTTTGGACATGAAGTTTGATTCTTGATCTGACTGGATCTCTATTGGTAGTCCATATCTAGTAAAAAAAATTGAGTAATTCTTCTACAATCCTTTTTACTGTGATATTGCATGATGCTGCTGCCTCTGGAAATCTAATCAATACAGCTAAAGTGAGGATTGCAGATGCTGGAGATGAGAGTCAAGAGTTGGGTGCGAGAAAAGCACAGCAGGTCAGGCAGCGTCCGAGGAGAATCGACGTTTCAGGCAAAAGCCCTTCATCAGAAAATCTAATCAATACATCCATTATTGTTAATAAATACTTATTCCCACTTTTTGTTTGAGGTAGGGGACCTATACAATCAATCAAGACTCTTGTGAAAGGTTCTTCAAATGCTGGTCTAGGTATTAAAGGTGCAGCTTTTATTACTGTCTGTCGTTTTCTGATTAGCGGGTATGTATGACATGCCTGGCAAAATTGAATTGCATCTTTGTGCAGTCAGGCCAATAAAAACATCTTTGCATTTTAGCCTGTGTTTTCCTCACCACTAAATGACCTCAATGTGGTAGCTCATGCACCACTTGGAGCACCTCCTTTCTATACCCTACTGGCAAAACAATCTGATGAATTTCTGCCCATTTCTCATTTGCTTGAA
>NC_057710.1:3036301-3076060 GCF_004010195.1 Chiloscyllium plagiosum
AGTGTTCAGTAGCCAGCCATTATAAGGTATTGGGAGAGTAATCTACTTTCTTGACTACAAATCCCATCACCATAGTCATTTGACACATCTGTGAGTTTGTGAATATGCTTAACGAAAGCTTTTAATGTTGAAAAAACTCAACTAGATCTTTCATTGTCTCCTGCCCAGTCTGATCTCAGACAATTCCACTCGGAGTTCCCCAGTTTTAAAGGACAACTAGGGACAGGCGATTAAAACATACTGTACTTACCCTGTCCTGAAGCAAAGACTTGGCAATGCTGAGGGACCTTCACTTGCTGCTGATTGACTGACATTGGCTGTTCCCGACCACTTCCAGCACTCTGTGTGATCAAAGCCACGCACACAATGAGGAGTTTAAATAAATTGTCTGTTTCCAGTACGCAGATGTGCCCCAGTTATCAGTGAGAACATGACATTCTTACTTCAAGGTCAACTCACAGCCTCCACTTAACCAAACAAATGGTAACAGTGGCACTCGATTCAATAATGCACAGAAACGTAGATACATTTTAAACAGAATTGCACAATGAACAGGAACCCCTTCTTTTCACTGTGGTGTTAAAACCTATCCCCACCTGAAAGGAGTGAATTCCCTGATCCTGCAGCTAACTGAGTCAGATAATGAGTAAGGGTGACAGCCTTACATCCTGTTCCTCACCTGACCCTTAACCTCTTTTACTGTGAGATCTCTTACAACCAGATCGAACCCACTGGAAACCTCCTAGTGCCTAAAAGGGAATGCAATTGTACAACTATTCCAGATAGATCACAGCAAGGCTCAGTAGAACAGGCTCACAACACACCCACACCCACCTCTAATCACTTCCCCATGAGATATAAACCAACATTTAACATCAGATATGAGCCTTGCTTTGTAGCTGGGCTCTTGGAAATTGATGGTGACAGAGTGGTACTTCAAGGGATGGAACTTGGAGGTTTTTCATTAAATATCCTCCTCTGTAATCTCACTGCTCAGTTACCAGCTAAGTTGTAGACTACGTAAAATATTTTCTACTCATTGTTTTGTGAGGCCAAGACACAAGGTGTAAGAGAATGGGTAGACAATAGGGCTGTGATGCCTGCTCGGCTGTTCAGTATGATCATGGCTGTTCTTGCACTTTAACTCATTTATCCTGCCAGGTTTGGGCTGACATGGGAGACTGGTGAGCAAGGTTAGATCTCATGGAATACAGGAAGAACTAGCCATTTGGATACAGAACTAGCTCAGAGGGAGGAGACAGAGGGTGGTGGTGGTGGGTTGCCTTTCAGACTGGAGGCCTGAGACCAGTGGTGTGCCACAAGGATCGGTCCACTGTTTTTTGTCATTTATATAAATGGTTTGGATGTGAGCATAGGAGCGTTATGGACTAGGCCAGACTACCCAAAACATTCTGTTGTATGCAAGGTTTGTGAAGGTTCGTAGCTCAGGTTGAGGTTTAGGGTGTAGGTTTGCTCGCTGAGCTGTAGGTTTGATATCCAGACGTTTCATTACCTGGCTAGGTAACATCATCAGTGGCGACCTCCAAGTGAAGCGAAGCTGTTGTCTCCTGCTTTCTATTTATATCTTTCTCCTGGATGGGGTTCCTGGGGTTTGTGGTGATGTCATTTCCTGTTTGTTTTCTGAGGGGTTGATAGATAGCATCTAGATCTATGTGTTTGTTTATGACGTTATGGTTGGAGTGCCAGGCCTCTAGGAATTCTCTGGCATGTCTGGCACATCCTTCAGGTAATGTGGCGACCAGAACTGTACACAGTATTCTAAATGAGGCCGAACCAAAGTCTTGTACAATTTACTATACTCTTGTACTCAATACTCCGTCCAATGAAGGCAAGCATACCATATGGGGAACCTTATCAAACGCCTTACTAAAGTCCATGTATATGACATCTACAGCGCTTCCTTTATCTATTAACTTGGTCACTTCCTCAAAGAACACTATTAAGTTGGTAAGGCACGATCTCCCCCACACAAAACCATGTTGCCTATCACTGATAAGCTCATTCTTTTCTAAACATAAATAGATTTTATCCCTCAGTACCTTCTCCAGCAACTTCCCCACCATCGACGGCAGGCTCACTGGTCTGTAGTTACCCGGAATATCCCTACTACCCTTCTTAAATTGGGGGACAACATTAGCAACTCTCCAGTCCTCCAGCAGTTCACCTGTATTTAAGGATGCCACACAGATATCTGTCAGGGCCCAGCTATTTCCTCTCTCACCTCTCTCAGCAACCTGGGATAGATCCCATCCGGTCCTGGGGATTTGTCCACCTTAATATCCTTTAGCCTACCCACACATCTTCCCTCCCTATGTCAACGTGATCCAGAGTAAACAAACGTCTATCTCTAATCTCAACATTCATCATGTCCCGCTCCTCAGTGAACACTGATGCAAAGTAATCATTGAGAATCTCACCCATTTTCTCAGGTTCAACACACAACCTTCCTTCCTTTTCCTTCAGTGGACCAACCCTTTCTCTAATTACCCTCTTGCCTCTTATATATGAATAAAAGGCCTTGGGATTCTTCTTAATTCTGCTCGTGAAAGTTATTTCATGACCCCTTTTAGCCTGCTTGATTCCTCGTTTAAGACTAGTCCTACTGTCCCAATATTCCTCCAAGGAACGTTCTGTTCATAGCTGCCTGGACCTTATGTATGCTCCCCTTTTCCTCTTGGCTAGTCGCACAATTTCTCCTGTCATCCACAGTTCACGAATCTTGCCTTTCTTATCCGCTTTCAAAGGGACTTGTCTACCCTGCACTATCTTCAACCTATCTTTGAAAGCCTTCCACATATCAAATGTGGACTTCCCTTCAAATAGTTGTCCCCAATCCACATTTCCCAGCTCCTATCAAATTTTAATATAATTGGCCTTGGCCCAGTTTAGTACCCTTCCCTATGGTCACTTTCATCTTTGTCTACGAGTATTCTAAAACTTACAGAATTGTGGTTAAAGAAATCCCCAACTGCAATTTCTACCACCTGGCCTGGCTCATTCCCCAACACCAGGTTCAAATGGCCCCTTCCCTTGACAGACTATTGACATACTGCTGTAGAAAACTTTTCTGGATGCTCCTCACAAATTTTGCCCCATCCAGACCTCTGACACTATGTGTATCCTAGTCAATGTTGGGAAAATTAAAATCTCCCATTACCATCACCTTGTTGCCTCTACATCTTTCCATAATCTGTTTACCTATTTGTTCTTCTACCTCACGCTCACTGTTGGGAGGCCTGTAGTACAGCTCCAACAATGTAACTGCACCCTTCTAATTTCTCAGCTCTATCCATAATGCCTCACTGCTCAAGCCCTCCATAGTCCTCCTTTAGCACAGCCGTGATATCATTCCTGACCAGCAACGCAACTCCTCCCCCTTTTACATCCCTCCCTGTCCTGTCTGAAGCGTCTATATCCTGGAACATTTAGTTGCCAATCACGCCCTTCCTTCAACCAAGTCTCTGTGATTGCAATAATGTCATACTCCCAGACACCAATCCAAGCCCTAAGTTCATCTGCCTTACAAACTATACTCCTTGCATTAAAGCATTTGCATTTCTGACCACCAGTTCCTTTGCATTCATCTGCTCTCTGCCTAATCTTCCCCGTGGTAATGCGAACTTCATGATCCTGTTCCTTACGGCCTCTAGTTTCCACCTCACTGTCTTCTCTTCTGGTTCCCAGCCCCCTGCCACATTAGTTTAAACCCTCCCCAACAGCAGTAGCAAAAACTCCCCCAAGGACATTGGTTCCGGTCTGGTTCAGATGTAGACTGTCCCTTTTTGTAATAGTCCCACTTTCCCCAGAACCGATCCCAATGTCCCACAAATCTGAACCCCTCCCTCCTACACCATCCCTCAAGTCACGTGTTCATCCTGACTATTCTTTCCTTTCTAAGCTGGCTAGCACGTGGCACTGGTAGCAATCCCAACATCTCTCCTAGCTCCCTGAATCCTTCTTTCAGGACCTCATCTCGTTTTCTACTTATATCGTTGGTGCCTATATGCACCACAATAACTGGCTGTTCAACCCCCCCTTTCAGAATGCTCTGCAGCCGATCAGTGACACCTCTGACCCGAGCACCTGGGAGGCAACATACCATCCAAGAGACTCGTTTTCAGCCACAGAAACGCCTATGTACTCCCCTTACAATAGAATCCCCTATGACTATGGCCCTACGAGTCTTTTTCGCGCTCTTCTGAACAGCAGTGCCCGCCATGGTGCCATGATCCTGGCAACTGCTGCCCTCCCGTGGTGAGCCATCTCCCCCAACAGTATCCAAAATGGTATACCAGTTTTGGATGGAGATGACCGCAGGGGGTACCGCTGCCCAAATACATACTAAGTCCTTACCTTCCCAGCAACCTCCTAGTCCCAACGTCACCTCTGCTGTCTCCCGCTGCTACCGGACAGAAAAAAAACTTGCTTGCTTTTATTGGTCAGTGCATTGAGTTCAGGCACTGAGAGGTCATGTTGTGGCTGTACAGGACACTTTCAAATATTGGTTCAATTCTGGTCTCTCTGCTATAGGAAGGATAGTGTGAAACTTGAAAAGGTTCAGAAAGGATTTACAAGGATGTTGCCAGGTTGGAGGATCTGAGCTGTAGGGGGAGGCTGAATAGTCTGGGACTATTTTCCCTGGAGCATCAGAGGCTGAGGGGTGACCTTATAGAGGTTTATAAAATCATGAGGGGCATGGATACAATGAATGGACAAGGTCTTTGCTCTAGGGTGTAGAAATCCAGAACTACAGGGTGACAGGGTGAAAGATTTCACAGGATCCTCTAAGGGACAACTTTTTCATGCAGAGGATGGTACAATTATAGAGTGAGCTGCCAGAGGAAGTAGTGGAGGCCGGTATGATTACAACACTTAAAAGGCATTTGGATGGGTATGTGAATAGGAAGGCTTTAGAAGGATATGGCCAAGTGCTGGCAAATGGGACTAGATTAGGTTAGGATATCTGGTCGGCATGAGTTGAACCAAAGGGATCTATTTCCATTTTGTACAGATCTATGACTCTATGACAACTTACCTTAAGACCATAATTATGAACATAAATAGCCCATCAAGTCTACTCCACGATGCAATAATATTACGGCTGATCTGATAATCCTCAATTCCATTCTTCTATCATTTCTCAAAGTAATATTTGCACCACACATGCCAGTCTATGTCCATTTCCAACAACAGAAAGTCTAACCATTGCCTGTTGACATTCATTGGCATTACTACTACTGAATCCTCTGCTCTCAACATCCTGGGGGTTACCATTGACCAAAGACTGAATTTGACTCACCACATAAATACAGTGGCTACAAGAGCAAGTAACTCATTTCCTGACTCCACAATCCCTGTCCACCATCTACAAAGCACAAGTCAGGAGAGTGATGAATTATTGCCCATTGGCAGCTCCAACAACACTCATGAAACTTGACACCATTCAGGACAAAGCAACGCCCACTTGATTGGCACCACATCCACAAGCATCCATTACCTTCACCACCAACACTCAGTAGCAGCAGTGTGTACTATTTACAAGATGCACTGCAAAAAAATCACCAAAGATTCTCAGACAGCACCTTCCAAACCCACGACTACTTCCATCTAGAAGGACAAGGGCAGCTGATACACAGGAATACCACCCCAGCAAGTTCGCCTCCAAACCACTCACCATCCTGACTTGGAAATATATTGTCACTCACAGTTGCTGGGTCAAAATCCTGGTATTCCCACGCTAAGGGCATTGTGGGTCAATCCACAGCACATGGACTGCAGCGGTTCAAGAAGGCAGCTCACCCCCACCTTCTCAAAGGGCAACTAGGAACGGGCAATAAATGCTGGGCCCAACCAGGGAATGCTGTACAAGGTGGGCCAATGTTATCAGCAGCACCTACTCATTGATTACAAGTCCATCTTCAATACCACAATCCTAAACAAACTCATTTCTAAGCTTCGAGACCTGGGTCCCCGCTCTGTAACTGAATCCTCAACTTTGTGACCCATAGACCACAATCAGTAAGAATAGGCAACAACACCTCTTCAACATGGCTGCCCTGCAAAGCTGTGTACTCAGCCCCTTACTATACTCCTTATACACTCACAAACGTGTGGATAAATTCAGCTCTAATTCCATTTACAAGTTTACTGACAACAGCACAGTTGTATGTTGAGTCTTGAACAACGATAAGACAGAGAACAGGAAAGAGATTGAGTGCTTAATAGCATGATGTAAAGACAACAATCTTTCCATCAATGTCAGCTCACAGTGCTGTGCCAAACATGGCACCAATTTAAATCCCTTCTGCCTGCCCTTGGTCCATAACCCTCCATTCCTTGCTTATTCCAAAAGCCCCTTAAATGCCCTATTGTATCTGCCTCCATCACCACTCCTAACAGCGTGTTCCAGACTGCTACTACTCTGTGTAAAAAACTTGCCCCTCACATCTCCTTTGAACTTTCCCCCTTTAACCTTAAATGCTTCCCCCTCGTGTTAGATGTTCCAATTCTGGGAACAAGATTCTCACTGTCCACACTATCTTTACATCTCATAATTTTATAGACGTCTATCAAGTCTCCCCTCAGCTTCAGCCACTCGAGAAAAAACAGGTTTTCCTAGCCTCTCCTTATAACTCATACCCGCTAACCCAGGCAGTATCCTGGTAAACTTCTTCTGCACCCTCTCCAAAGACTCCACATCCTTCTTGTAATGTGGCAACCACAACTGGACAAAGTGTAGCCTAACTAAAGATGTCTTATACAGCTGCAATATGACATCCTGACTCTTGTACTCAATACAAAGGCAAGCATACCGTAAGCCGTTTTACCACCCTATCTACTTGTGTGGCCACTTTAAGGGAGCTTTGGACTTGAACCCCTCTGATCCCTCTGTACATCAATGCTGTTCAGAGTCCTGCCACTAACTGTATACTTTTCCTTAACATTTGATCTCCCAAAGTGCAGCACCTCACACTTACCGGATTAATCTCCATCTGCCATTTCTCCACCCAGACATGCAACTGATCTATATCCCACTGTATCCTTTGCCAACCTTCTACACTATCCACAACTCCAACAACCTTTGTATTGTCTGCAAACTTACCCTGCCCCCCCACCATCTACATTCTCATCTAAGTAATTTATATATATCACAAACAGCAGAGATCCCAGTGTGGATCCCTATGGAATATCACTAGTCACGGACCTCCATCCTGAAAAACACCTTTCCACCACTGCCCTCTGCCTTCTAATTCTGAACCCAAGTGGCCAGTCACCATGGATCCCATGCATCTTAATCTTCTGGATGAGTTTACCATGAGGGATCTTGTCATTAACATCCATGTAGACAACACCCATTGCTCTACCCTCATTGATCCCCTTCATCACCTCCTCGAAAAATTCAATCAAGTTAGTAACTCATGACCTTCTCTGTATGGAGCCATGCTGATTGTCTCTAATTAGGCTACGTTTTTCCAAATGCACATAAATCCTATCCCTAAAATTGTATCCAATAGCTTCCCAAACACCGATGTGAGATTCACTAGTCTATAGTTTCCTGAATTATCCCTATTTCTCTTCCTGAACAGAGGAACAACACTAGCTACTCACCAGTCCTCTGGGACTCTCCAGTGGATAATGAGGATCTTGGTAAAGACCCCAGCAATCTCCTCTCATGCTCCTCTCAACAACCTGGGGTAGATACTGTCGGACCCTGGGAACTTATCCACTTTAATGCTCTTCAAGTGACCCGGCACCACTTCTTTCTTGATCCTACCTTCTTCTTAGTTGTCCTTTTGTTTTTAATGTATGTATAGAATGCCTTGGGATTCTCTTTAACCCTGCTAGCCAAGGTCTTTCCATGGCCCCTCCATACTCTCCTAATGTCCTGTTCTCTGACTGTGCAGCATTGACATGTAGAAGGTTTAAGCTGAGACGGGAAAGATTTAAAAGTGACCTGAGTCCCAACCTTTTTACACAGACGGTGGTGTGTGTTTGGAATGAGATGCCAAAGGGAGTGGTGGAAGTGAGTATGATTATAATATTTAAAAGGCATCTGGATGGGTATATGAACAGGAAGGGTTTAGAGGGATATGGGCCAAGTGCTGGCAAATGGGAGTAGATTAGGTTGGGATATCTGATTGGCATGGACAAGTTGGACCGAAGGGCTGTTTCTGTGCTGTATAACTCTATAACTGGATTGTAGGAGACATGGCATGACAGTGCAGTGAGGCTGGTATGCATCTGATGCCAATCTCTGTGGGCTGGGTGTGTGGGTGATCGCCATTCCTAGAGCATGCCATGGGATGTTGGTGACTACCATCCAAGTGAAGGCTGGATGAGGAAGTGGTGAGCTAGAGTCTAATTTTCAGGTCGAGAATGGTCACTGCCTAGGTTCTATCCAGTTGGTGGGAGAATAGGAAACTGTATATCATTGAGGAAGCAAGTAGATAATAATGGCATGCCAATGCATACATATGGGTCTCTTGCTGCTCACTACTCAAATTCTCTTGTTACAGCGCAACATCTAGTTGGAGAATTGGCCTTTATTTTTGAAGTCAAGTATCCTATTTTCCTAACCAGCCCACGAATACCCATGTCAACCAGGGGCTGGGAAGATTTCGCCCATGGTCACCATTCCTATGGCTAGTTATTAATTAACTGATTGGAAACAAAAGCCAGTAGGTTAACACCCCGTCCCTCACCTTTGAAAGTTTGAATTGTGGGCTTTGTTTGTAATTATTCAATCAGTTACACAGGTGTTTTACTGGTGGTGGTCAGTAGGCTAAATAAACAAAGTCACAGTGATTTTAGTGGTGAGAAGGTCACTCAGTTTGTGTGTGATAACACTTCAGGGTAAGAAACACTGGGGGGGATAAAACACAAGGTGATGTTTGAACCAACATCTTCAAACCATTACAGTCAGCTTTTTGGATTCTGAGGAAGGGTCACTCGACCCGAAAGGTTAACTCTGATTTCTATCCACAGATGCTGCCAGACCTGCTGAGCTTTTCCAGCAATTTCTGATTTTGTTTCTGATTTACAGCATCTGCAGTCTTTCAGTTTTTCTCGAGAAAGTTGGGCTGCTCCCTGGCAATGTGACCACCGCAGCATCACTTCTCATCTGAACAGAAAAACAAAATCACAGGGTGCGTAATTTTTAAATATCATTTCTTCTTACTGTTTGGATATCAAATTAGTGCCATTTGGGATAAAAACAGAAACAGTTGGAGAAACCAGCAGGTCTGGCAGCATCTGCAGAGAGAAAGCAGCACTGACAATGTCATCACTGTAGTGGAGAAAGAGTTGTGGTCGGGACCTGAGTAAGATTGGAACAAGGAATGCTGCACACAATCCACAAAGAGACAGACCAATTGCCCCAGCTTTGATCAGATAAAAGTGAGAGGAAGGAAAATAAATTGGCATGCACCAGTTTGGACCAATGGCCTGTCTCCGTGCTACAGGAGTCTACGACTCTAAGTTGTTCAGAATAAGGAAGAGAATAGTGAGGAGGGTACGGGACAGTGAGGAGGGTAAGGGACATTGAAGAGGTTACAGGACATTGAGGAGGATACAGGACAGTGAGGAGGGAATGGAACAGTGAGGAGGGTAAGGGACAGTGAGGAAGGTACAGGACATGGAGGAGTTATAGGGGACAGTGAGGAGGGAACAGGACAGTGAGGAGGGAACGGGACAGTGAGGAGGGTAAGGGACAGTGAGGAAGGTACAGGACATGGAGGAGTTATAGGGGACAGTGAGGAGGGAACAGGACAGTGAGGAGGGAACGGGACAGTGAGGAGGGTAAGGGACATTGAAGAGGTTACAGGACATTGAGGAGGATACAGGACAGTGAGGAGGGAATGGAACAGTGAGGAGGGTAAGGGACAGTGAGGAAGGTACAGGACATGGAGGAGTTATAGGGGACAGTGAGGAGGGAACAGGACAGTGAGGAGGGAACGGGACAGTGAGGAGGGTAAGGGACAGTGAGGAAGGTACAGGACATGGAGGAGTTATAGGGGACAGTGAGGAGGGAACAGGACAGTGAGGAGGGAACGGGACAGTGAGGAGGGTAAGGGACAGTGAGGAAGGTACAGGACATGGAGGAGTTATAGGGGACAGTGAGGAGGGAACAGGACAGTGAGGAGGGAACGGGACAGTGAGGAGGGTAAGGGACAGTGAGGAAGGTACAGGACATGGAGGAGTTATAGGGGACAGTGAGGAGGGAACAGGACAGTGAGGAGGGAACGGGACAGTGAGGAGGGTAAGGGACAGTGAGGAAGGTACAGGACATGGAGGAGTTATAGGGGACAGTGAGGAGGGAACAGGACAGTGAGGAGGGAACGGGACAGTGAGGAGGGTAAGGGACAGTGAGGAAGGTACAGGACATGGAGGAGTTATAGGGGACAGTGAGGAGGGAACAGGACAGTGAGGAGGGAACGGGACAGTGAGGAGGGTAAGGGACAGTGAGGAAGGTACAGGACATGGAGGAGTTATAGGGGACAGTGAGGAGGGAACAGGACAGTGAGGAGGGAACGGGACAGTGAGGAGGGTAAGGGACAGTGAGGAAGGTACAGGACATGGAGGAGTTATAGGGGACAGTGAGGAGGGAACAGGACAGTGAGGAGGGAACGGGACAGTGAGGAGGGTAAGGGACAGTGAGGAAGGTACAGGACATGGAGGAGTTATAGGGGACAGTGAGGAGGGAACAGGACAGTGAGGAGGGAACGGGACAGTGAGGAGGGTAAGGGACAGTGAGGAAGGTACAGGACATGGAGGAGTTATAGGGGACAGTGAGGAGGGAACAGGACAGTGAGGAGGGAACGGGACAGTGAGGAGGGTAAGGGACAGTGAGGAAGGTACAGGACATGGAGGAGTTATAGGGGACAGTGAGGAGGGAACAGGACAGTGAGGAGGGAACGGGACAGTGAGGAGGGTAAGGGACAGTGAGGAAGGTACAGGACATGGAGGAGTTATAGGGGACAGTGAGGAGGGAACAGGACAGTGAGGAGGGAACGGGACAGTGAGGAGGGTAAGGGACAGTGAGGAAGGTACAGGACATGGAGGAGTTATAGGGGACAGTGAGGAGGGAACAGGACAGTGAGGAGGGAACGGGACAGTGAGGAGGGTAAGGGACAGTGAGGAAGGTACAGGACATGGAGGAGTTATAGGGGACAGTGAGGAGGGAACAGGACAGTGAGGAGGGAACGGGACAGTGAGGAGGGTAAGGGACAGTGAGGAAGGTACAGGACATGGAGGAGTTATAGGGGACAGTGAGGAGGGAACAGGACAGTGAGGAGGGAACGGGACAGTGAGGAGGGTAAGGGACAGTGAGGAAGGTACAGGACATGGAGGAGTTATAGGGGACAGTGAGGAGGGAACAGGACAGTGAGGAGGGAACGGGACAGTGAGGAGGGTAAGGGACAGTGAGGAAGGTACAGGACATGGAGGAGTTATAGGGGACAGTGAGGAGGGAACAGGACAGTGAGGAGGGAACGGGACAGTGAGGAGGGTAAGGGACAGTGAGGAAGGTACAGGACATGGAGGAGTTATAGGGGACAGTGAGGAGGGAACAGGACAGTGAGGAGGGAACGGGACAGTGAGGAGGGTAAGGGACAGTGAGGAAGGTACAGGACATGGAGGAGTTATAGGGGACAGTGAGGAGGGAACAGGACAGTGAGGAGGGAACGGGACAGTGAGGAGGGTAAGGGACAGTGAGGAAGGTACAGGACATGGAGGAGTTATAGGGGACAGTGAGGAGGGAACAGGACAGTGAGGAGGGAACGGGACAGTGAGGAGGGTAAGGGACAGTGAGGAAGGTACAGGACATGGAGGAGTTATAGGGGACAGTGAGGAGGGAACAGGACAGTGAGGAGGGAACGGGACAGTGAGGAGGGTAAGGGACAGTGAGGAAGGTACAGGACATGGAGGAGTTATAGGGGACAGTGAGGAGGGAACAGGACAGTGAGGAGGGAACGGGACAGTGAGGAGGGTAAGGGACAGTGAGGAAGGTACAGGACATGGAGGAGTTATAGGGGACAGTGAGGAGGGAACAGGACAGTGAGGAGGGAACGGGACAGTGAGGAGGGTAAGGGACAGTGAGGAAGGTACAGGACATGGAGGAGTTATAGGGGACAGTGAGGAGGGAACAGGACAGTGAGGAGGGAACGGGACAGTGAGGAGGGTAAGGGACAGTGAGGAAGGTACAGGACATGGAGGAGTTATAGGGGACAGTGAGGAGGGAACAGGACAGTGAGGAGGGAACGGGACAGTGAGGAGGGTAAGGGACAGTGAGGAAGGTACAGGACATGGAGGAGTTATAGGGGACAGTGAGGAGGGAACAGGACAGTGAGGAGGGAACGGGACAGTGAGGAGGGTAAGGGACAGTGAGGAAGGTACAGGACATGGAGGAGTTATAGGGGACAGTGAGGAGGGAACAGGACAGTGAGGAGGGAACGGGACAGTGAGGAGGGTAAGGGACAGTGAGGAAGGTACAGGACATGGAGGAGTTATAGGGGACAGTGAGGAGGGAACAGGACAGTGAGGAGGGAACGGGACAGTGAGGAGGGTAAGGGACAGTGAGGAAGGTACAGGACATGGAGGAGTTATAGGGGACAGTGAGGAGGGAACAGGACAGTGAGGAGGGAACGGGACAGTGAGGAGGGTAAGGGACAGTGAGGAAGGTACAGGACATGGAGGAGTTATAGGGGACAGTGAGGAGGGAACAGGACAGTGAGGAGGGAACGGGACAGTGAGGAGGGTAAGGGACAGTGAGGAAGGTACAGGACATGGAGGAGTTATAGGGGACAGTGAGGAGGGAACAGGACAGTGAGGAGGGAACGGGACAGTGAGGAGGGTAAGGGACAGTGAGGAAGGTACAGGACATGGAGGAGTTATAGGGGACAGTGAGGAGGGAACAGGACAGTGAGGAGGGAACGGGACAGTGAGGAGGGTAAGGGACAGTGAGGAAGGTACAGGACATGGAGGAGTTATAGGGGACAGTGAGGAGGGAACAGGACAGTGAGGAGGGAACGGGACAGTGAGGAGGGTAAGGGACAGTGAGGAAGGTACAGGACATGGAGGAGTTATAGGGGACAGTGAGGAGGGAACAGGACAGTGAGGAGGGAACGGGACAGTGAGGAGGGTAAGGGACAGTGAGGAAGGTACAGGACATGGAGGAGTTATAGGGGACAGTGAGGAGGGAACAGGACAGTGAGGAGGGAACGGGACAGTGAGGAGGGTAAGGGACAGTGAGGAAGGTACAGGACATGGAGGAGTTATAGGGGACAGTGAGGAGGGAACAGGACAGTGAGGAGGGAACGGGACAGTGAGGAGGGTAAGGGACAGTGAGGAAGGTACAGGACATGGAGGAGTTATAGGGGACAGTGAGGAGGGAACAGGACAGTGAGGAGGGAACGGGACAGTGAGGAGGGTAAGGGACAGTGAGGAAGGTACAGGACATGGAGGAGTTATAGGGGACAGTGAGGAGGGAACAGGACAGTGAGGAGGGAACGGGACAGTGAGGAGGGTAAGGGACAGTGAGGAAGGTACAGGACATGGAGGAGTTATAGGGGACAGTGAGGAGGGAACAGGACAGTGAGGAGGGAACGGGACAGTGAGGAGGGTAAGGGACAGTGAGGAAGGTACAGGACATGGAGGAGTTATAGGGGACAGTGAGGAGGGAACAGGACAGTGAGGAGGGAACGGGACAGTGAGGAGGGTAAGGGACAGTGAGGAAGGTACAGGACATGGAGGAGTTATAGGGGACAGTGAGGAGGGAACAGGACAGTGAGGAGGGAACGGGACAGTGAGGAGGGTAAGGGACAGTGAGGAAGGTACAGGACATGGAGGAGTTATAGGGGACAGTGAGGAGGGAACAGGACAGTGAGGAGGGAACGGGACAGTGAGGAGGGTAAGGGACAAGATCATTGCCAACGGTACTGCAGTTTCCTCTCTTGCTTCCCACATAATCTTAGGATATATCCCGTCAGGCCCGGGGGACTTGTCTATCCTCAAGTTGTTCAAAATGTCCAACACATCTTCCTTCCTAACAGGTATCTCTTCTAGCTTACCAGTCCATTTCACACTCTCCTCTTCTACAATACGGTCCCTCTCGTTCGTAAATACACAGTGCATAAGGTACAGGATAGTGAGGAGGGTACGTGTCAGTGAGGAGGTTTTTGGATAGTGACGAGAGTATGGGACAGTGAGGCAGGTTTTGGGCAGTGAGGAGTGTACAGGCTGGTACAGGACAGTAAGGAGATCATTCTTTGCTACATCAACAACACTTTGGTGCTGCTTCCCTCTAATGACCAAAATTGGAAAAATATGTCAATTTCACTTCCAATTTCCACCCTGCTCTAACCTTCACCAGGTCCATCTGTGATTCCTCCCTTCCTTTCCTCCAAGTCTCAGTTTCTATTTCTGGGGTTAGACTGACCACCAATATCCACCGGAAACACACTGACTCCCACAGTTACCTTACCCACACTGATTCACAGGAGAAAGTGAGGTCTGCAGATGCTGGAGATCAGAGCTGAAAATGTGTTGCTGGAAAAGCGCAGCAGGTCAGGCAGCATCCAGGGAACAGGAGAATCGACGTTTCAGGCATAAGCCCTTCTTCAGGAAGGGCTTTCCTGAAGAAGGGCTTATGCCCGAAACGTCGATTCTCCTGTTCCCTGGATGCTGCCTGACCTGCTGCGCTTTTCCAGCAACACATTTCCACACTGATTCACACCCTGCTTCATGTAAGGACTCTATTCATTCCCACAGCTCCTCTGTCTCTGTCACATCTGATGATACCACATTCTGCAGGCACGCCTCAGAAATGTTCATCTTCCTCCAATGAGGATTCCTCATCACTGTGGTTGGCAGGGCCCTCAGCTGGGTCACCCATCTCCGATACTTCTGCCCTCACCCCTCTCTTCTCTCCCACAACAGCAATAGGGTTCCTCTTGTCCTTACCTACCATCCCACCAGCATCCACATCCAGAGGATCATCAGCCACCATTTCCCCACCTCCAGCAAGATGCCACCACCAGACACACCTCTCTTATCTGCCTTCCACAGGGATAATTCCCACTGGGACACCCTGGTCCACTCCACCTTCACTCCCAACACCTCACCCCCACAGCCCCATGGCACCTTCCCCTGCAACTGCTGAAGGTGTAACACCTGCCCATTTACCTCCCCCCTCCTCCATATCCAAGGGCCCAAACACCCTCCAAGTGATGCACTTTACCTGCATCTCACATAATCTCGTCTATTGCATCCGCTGCTTACAATGTGGTCTCCTTTACATTGGAGGGCCCAAACACCCTCCAAGTGAAGCAGCACTTTACCTGCATCTCACATAATCTCGTCTATTGCATCCGCTGCTCACAATGTGGTCTCCTTTACATTGGGGAAATGAAGTGTGGACTGGGTGATTGCTTTGCGGAACACTTACAACCTATCCACAAACAAGATCCCGAGCTTCCAATTGCCTTTAACACCCCCCCACTCCCGGTTCCTTGGCCAGTGTTTCTGTCTCAGGCTTGCTGCAGTGCTCCAGTGAAGCTCAGTGCAAGCTGGAAGAATAACATTTAATTTTTCGCTTGAGAACCCTCCAGGACTCAATATCGAATTCAATAATTTCAGGACCTGAGCACCTTCTTCCCCTGTGTCCACCCCCAACCCTCAAACCCCAGATGTTGTCATTACATGGGCCGCTTTCACCCATTAATAGACCCTATGTTCATCCACTAATGGACCCTATTGGCAGCTTCTCCATTCCCAGGTTCATCATTACCCCTCCCTTTGTCTGCCTCACTCTGGGCTTCATCTCCACTGACCTCCTTCATCTCCACTATTGTCTACTCCTTCCATATCCTCCTCTCCCCCCCCATCCCATCTTCAGCATAAATACCAACCTTTCCCCAGCTACAGTCAGTTCTGATGGAGGGTCAGTGGACCTGAAATGTTGACTCTACATTCTGTCCACAGATACTACCAGACCTGCTGAATTTCTCCAGCAATTTTTGTTTTTGTTTCTGATTCCTAGCATCCACAGTTCTTTGGTGTTTGTTTACAGACATGTGGGTTTTGATTAATTTTTGTAAAAGGAACTTAAAAATTAATTAGGTCAGTCTTTCTGGAGCCATGACTTTAAGCAGGTGAGTAGGTGACTGCAAGGACAATGGAATGTTATTAGAAGTTGGTATATACTGTGGGAGCTTACAACAGGATAGAGAAAACATTAAGCCTTTAGCTACAGAAGATGCTCAAAGGAGCGAGTAATTTTTTTTAACGGTTTTGGGCTCAAAGGAAACCTGGCTAAGGTCAGAAGCAAGAATCATCTCTAAAAAGTATATTATTCAGAGTGATGAGGAAATAGGTTACCTCAGTGAAGGAGTGTAGTTTGTGAAGGTGAAATCAAAAGTGTTTGTTTCCAAATCTGTTTATTGTTTATTCAAAGCTGAGAAAATCTAATCTCTCAGCTGTGCCTATTTAAGAACATCACAGTGCACATGACTGGAACTGAGAAGGTGGAGATAGGTCAAACCTATGTATTTGAGAGGGAGTAAAATTTCTTTAGATTTTGATTACCTGTAAAACAATCATGTTGTTAAAATTAAGAGAAAATTGAAACATGATCTATCAAAGCAGATTTTATCCTGGGATGTTATTTGTCCAGTAGAGACATCAGCAGTTACATAACAGGATCACAACAGTTACAGGGATAAGACGAGGCATGGGATCAGATTATTTGCTTTGGCATAGATCCAGAAGGGGTATGATGAACTAAATGGTTTCTTTCTGTGCAGTAACCATTCTATAATTGTGTAGTAAAGGGTGAGAGAGAAAGTTCAGCTGTTTTGATTAGTGACACTGCTGTGGAAAACTATGGGATGTTTTACACTGTTAAGGATACTGTATAATTGCCAGTTGTTATTTCAGTGGAATCATGGATTTCAGTCCAAAGTGGCTGTACTAGCTCCCTGAAACAGTAATTCAATAACCTTACAGTTCAAAATATCTCACTATCCTGCTTTATCCCCAAAGCTCTGTAATAAATCTCATTTCCAAATATTTGCCCATCCATTTTCAAGATTAGCATTGCTTCCATCGTTTTTTCAGACAGCATGTTCTAGATCACAAGAACATATTGCGTTAAAAAAAATCCTCTTCATCCCTCTTTTATTTTGCCATCCAGCTGATTGCTAATTCTTCTGGTACTAGTTTCATTCATTTTACATTATTAAAACTCCTGGGAATCGTTAAATGTCCTTGGGTACTGTCACTGCCCTTTCCCCTCCACCACCTCTAGTTGCTGTAACGCTGAAACACTGGTCCTACTCTGGGACTGCCCTCCCTGAGACCTCACACAATTTACTGCGAGATGTTTAAATAGTTTATTAGACCGGAGGCCACCTGTTGTCTGGTGAATGGTGTGGGGCAATGGGACGGAGTGCAGCTGCTAAACGGGTCTGAAGGGACCCTCCCCCATCCCCTTACTGGCTGCCTGGTATGTCACAGATCCTCAGAAATCCAGTCTCTCCCTCTCCAACTCAGCTTAGCAGCTCCGAAGAACCGCTGGGATTTCGGACTTCACTGCATGCAGAGGTCAGTGAGAGAGAGAGAGAGAGGGTGCGCGAGGGACAAAGCCGGAATTACAGGGAGTTTGCACGGGGAGCTGAGCAGTGAGCAACAGCAAGAGGGATCACCGAGGATCCATGAAGCTTTTCACTTGATCCCAGCACTGGGAGGATGGAACAAATTCAGGGATCTCAGGGCAAGGAGATCGGACACAAGGGTGACAGACTGAAGAAAGCACACGGCCGGCTCCAGCTGTCTGATCCCATCCAGAGGTAGGGAAACCGGAAAGGGGGTGGGGGGGAGTGAATCCAGGAATACAGCTGACTCCTTGCAGTCTTACTGTACAGACCCACTGTAACCCACATTTATCCTCATTAACCAGGATGGTGGAAAACAACCTGTAAGGGACACTGGGATAAGGGAGCTGGAGCGAAGGTATGGGGTAAGGGGTCCAGAGGTTGTGGGTTGGGAGAATGGGAATGGGAACAGGACTCAGGTAATAGGATTAAGTTAAGGTACTAAGAGTAGGTGTTGGATAATGGAATTAGGGTGAGAGCATTAGGATGGGGAAACTGGGATTAGGATAAGGGACTGGGGTTAAGGATTGGGTAATGGAATTGGAGTGAGGGGATTATGGTGGGGGTTAATGAAATTGGAGTAATAGGATTGGGAATGTGGGGGTCTAGGGTCTGGGGTGCAATAATGGGATTGTGTTGAGGGGATTGGGTTAAATGGGATCAGATTAAGTTGCTGGTACCTGAGGTTGAGGAGCAGGATATTAATAAAGGGCTGGAGTTTACAGTTTTCCTCCGCGTCTCCCTGCGCTGGGCCTAAAGTTATTTCTCTCTCTCTGTCAATGTGTTATTTGTCTATATTGTTGCGGCCTCTAGATTTGACTGCATTTCGCTCCTGATTTCCAGCCTCAGTAAAACGCAGGTTCTCTGTCAACTTGATCTAAGTTCCGTAATCCTAACACATCTGTCCGCGCTGTACACTTCGGGTGCTGCTCAAACGAGGTCCCTGGTTTAAAACTCTCACCTTGTTTTCCAATCCCTTCATGGCCTCAGCTTCCCTCTGCCCTACTTCTGTAATCTCCTCCAGCCGGATGACCCTCTGAGAAATCTGTACTCTTCTAATTCTGGCTTCCTGTGCATTTGCAATCTCAAATGCTTCACCATTGATGGCTGCGCCTTTGATTACTTCATGCCTGATGAAGGGCTTTTGCCCGAAACGTCGATTTTCCTGCTCCTAGGATGCTGCCTGACCTGCTGTGCTTTTCCAGCACCACATTCTCACCTCTAATCTCCAGCATCTGCAGTCCTCACTTTCTCCTAGCCCTCTACTTTTTGTCATTTACATAAATGATTTGAATGCAAGCCTAAGAGGTATAGTTAGTAAGTTTGCAGATGACACCAAAATTGGAGGTGTAGTGGTCAGCGAAGAAGGTTACCTCAGATTACAACAGGATCTTGACCAGATGGGCAAATGGACTGAGAAGTGGCAGATGGAGTTTAATTCAGATGGTGCTGCATTTTAGGAAAGCAAATCTTAGCAGGACTTATACACTTAATGGTAAGGTCCTAGGGAGTGTTGCTGAACAAAGAGTGCAGGTTCATAGCTCCTTGAAAGTGGAGTTGCAGGTAGATAGGATAGTGAAGAAGGCGTTTGGTATGTTTTCCTTTATTGGTCAGAATACTGAGTTTAGGAGTTGGGAGGTCATGTTGCGGCTGTACAGGACATTGGTTAGGCCACTGTTGGAATATTACATGCAATTCTGGTCTCCTTCCTATCGGAAAGATGTTGTGAAACCTGAAAGGGTTCAGAAAAGATTTACAAGGATGTTGCCTGGGTTGGAGGATTTGAGCTATAGGGAGAGGCTGAACGGGGCTGTTATCCCTGGAGCGTTGGAGACTGAGGGGTGACCTTATAGAGGTTTACAAAATTATGAGGGACATGGATAGGGTAAATAGGCAAAGTCTTTTCCCTGGGGTCGGGGAGTCCAAACTAGAGGGCATAGGTTTAGGGTGAGAGGGGAAATATATAAAAGAGACCTAAGGGGCAACATTTTCACGCAGAGGGCGGTACGTGTATGGAATGAGCTACCACAGGTTGTGCTGGAGGCTGGTACAATTGTAACATTTAAGAGGCATTTGGATGGGTACATGAATAGGAAGGGTTTGGAGGGATATGGGCCGGGTGCTGGCAGGTGGAACTAGATTGGGTTGGGATGACTGGTTGGCATGGACGGGTTGGACCGAAGGGTCTGTTTCCAAGCTGTACATCTCTATGACTCTATGCCCCATTCCCAAAAATCAATCCCTAATCACCCATCCCATTCCCAAAAGCCTCAACCTCTCAATCCCTAATCATCCACCCTGTTCTCAAAAACGTCTCCCTCTCAATCCCTAATCACTCAACCAACTCCTACCAACCCTTCCCTGCATCTCATTCCCAATTGCAAGTTCACCCCTTCAGCTATCCTCTCCCCATCTGAACAATTCACGAGTGATCTCCATTCGCTGACCCTCCCTGACCTCCTGCAGCTGGGGTTCAGTGCCAACCGCCTGAAGGCAGTCTCCTGGCCTATCCCACTTTCATCCAAGAAAGTCATTCCTGATTCTGTGATGTTGGTATCACCCTCCAATGGTCTGAACTTGTTAACTCCTCCACTTATTCCAGGCTCCTTCATGCTGCCTGTACTAGTCTCTCTCCCTCCACCACTCATTCCCCTGACTGTCCCTCACTCCCAGCCCCAGCTCTCTGTCAGCATCAATATTTTGGAAACAATGAACCATGACGTGTTTGGGATCACATACCACCAGGTCCTGTCACTCTGCTCACCCTGAACCTGAGTAATCCTAAGGGCCAGAGGTGAAGGAATACACAGAGCATGGTGAAGAGTTTAGTAACTTGTCTATTTGCAGGGATAAAATTGGTGTGAAAGGTTCAGAGGGAACAGAATTCTTAAAATGCATTCAAGAGTACTTTTTATAGACAGTACAACAGCAAGACCAATGCAAAAGGAGCAGTTCTGGATTTGGCATGGGGTGTTGTAAGGTTGTTAGGTGGAGTGCATTTTAATGGTGCAATCATGTTCAGTTAGATTGAGGGTAGGTGTGGAACATAAGAGACCAAGGGGAAAGGCCAACTTTCCTGAGATGTGATTTAGCACCAGTGACCTGGAAACATTGTGGTAAATCAGTAGCAATGTAATGGGAGGTATTCAAGGATGAGATAGAGAGCGTTCAAACAAAAAAAATGTCCATTCAAGGGAAAAGAATGGAACTCCCAAATGTAGGCTTAGCCATCACTCTCCCCGTCCCCAACACACCAAATACTCAAACTGCATACAGAGGTACAGCTGCTGCTTACAGCTCTTCCTGCCGGACCCACCACATGTGTCTGACCTGAATTATCCTCACACAGCCACTGTCGCTCATCTACACTTCTACAACTGCTCAGTGACAGTCACCATCCAACTATACCCAGGCCGACCCTTCTTTCTATTGCTTTCTGCTTTGCTCTCTAGAAGAGATCTTGGTGGTTTTTCAGCTCTGAGAAAATGGCCAAAATACTGACATTTTCATTTCTGGATGACACTTGCTTGTTTTTTTTGCATCTGCAGCTTTCTTACACACTCCTCCTACATTTAAATCTAAGCTGTTGATATCCACTATGACCAAGTTCTCAACGCCGTGGAATCTGGCTGGAAGCAGCCTTTCCAGTTCCAAATCCCCCTCCCCCCATTAACCATTATCCTTTGTTCCTTGCCATTCAGCTGGTTTGGGATCCAACGTCCCACTTGTCCTTGATCCTATAGACTCCTAGTGACCAGTCTAGCATGTTAAAAGCTGAGTTAAAATCCAAGCAAATTACATCACTTGTGTTACCATTATCGATCTTCCTAGAACCTTCTCAAAAAAGTTGTTAGTTGGACTTCTTTATTATTCATTTGTGAGGCATGAGCATCGCTGGCTGGCAGAAACGTATTGCCGGTCTCTAGTCCCCCCTTGAGTAGGTGTAAGTGAGCTGTCTTCTTTAACCAATGTAGTCCATGTGCTGCAGTAAACCCACAAATCCATTAGAGAGGGAATTCCAGGATTTTCACCCAGTGACAGTAAAGGAAATATATTTCCAAGGAGAAAGTGAGGATTGCAGATGCTGGAGTGTCAGAGGCAAAAAGTGTGGCGCTGGAAAAGCACAGCAGGTCAGGCAGCATCTGAGGAGCAGGAGAGTCGACGTTTCGGGCATAAGCTCTTCATCAGGAATTTGGCGGGGTGGTCAGAAAGGTGGCTGAGAGGGGGGGGGGGGGGGGGGGGGGGCCTGGAGTAAGGTAGCTTGAAAGCGATAGGTAGGTGAAGGTGATGGTGATAAGTCAGAGAGAAGGGTGGAGTGGGTAGGTGGGAAGGATGATGGACAGGTAGGACAATTCATGAGAATGATGCTGAGTTGGAGGGTTGGATCTGGGATGAGGTGGGAGGAGGAGAGATTTGGAAACTAGTGAAGTTGACATTGATACCGAGTGGTTGAAGTGTCCCAAGGCAGAAAATGAGGTGTTCTTCCTCCAGCTGTCGGGTGGCTAGGATTTGGTGGCAGAGGACGCTCAGACCTTGCATGTCAGGATGGGAGAGTGGCTTGGAGGGGAACTTGAAGGTGGTGGCATTCCCATGAATCTGCTGCCTTTGTCCTTCTAGATGGAAGTGGTCGTGGGTTTGGAAGGTGCTGTCTGAGGATCTTTGGTGAATTTCTGCAGTGCATCTTGTAGACGGTACACACTGCTGCTACTGAGCATTGGTGGTGAAGGGAATGGATGTTTGTGGGTGTGATGTCAATCAAGTGGGCTACCTTATTCTAGGTGCTGGCAAGCTTCTTGAGTGTTGTTGGAGCTGCACCCATCCAGGCAACTGGGGAATATTCCATCACACATGACTTGTGCCTTGTAAATGGTGGACAGGCTTTAGGGAGTCAGGAGGTGAGTTACTCTTCGCAGTATTCCTAGTGTCTGACCTGCTCGCGCAGCCACAGTGTTTATGTGGCAGATCCAGTTGAGTTTCTGGTCAATGGTAACCCCCAGGATGTTGATAGTGGGGCATTCAGTGATGGTAACACCATTGAATGTTAAGGTGTGGTGGATAGATTGATAGATACAACCTTCCCTGTAAAATATCTGCACTGATTGTTTGTGATTAATCTGTGCTTTAGTCACATTTTGTACTGTCTCTAAATGTTACGAACACCACAACCATAGCCAGAGAGGTCTGGAAAATGATTCTCAGACTTCCCACTATTTCCTCCCGTGATTCTCTCAGTAGCAAGTGTTTTCTTTCTTCTGGCTCTGTGACTTATCCATTTTCAAAGATGCTGCAAACCTTACCATCTCCCATCTCACCTCACTTACAACATTCAACATTCACTTTCCTCCTCAACTAAACAATCTCTATTGTCCCTCTCTCTTAGAATCAGAGAGATGAACAGCGCGGAAAGAGACCCTTCAGTCCAACCCGTCCATGCCGAACAGATATCCCAACCCAATCTAGTCCCACCTGCCAACACCCGGCCCATATCCCTCCAAACCCTTCCTATTCATATTCCCATCCAAATGCCTTTTAAATGTTGCAATTGTACCAGCCTCCACCACATCATCTGGCAGCTTATTCCATACACGTACGACCCTCTGCGTGAAAAGGTTGCCCCTTAGGTCTCCTTTATATCCTTCCCCTCTCACCCTAAATCTATGCCCTCTAGTTTGGACTCCCCACCCCAGGGAAAAGACCTTATCTACTTACCGTATCCATGCCCCTCATGATTTTATAAATATCTATAAGGTCACCCCTCAGCTTCTGACGTTCCAGGGAAAACAGCCCCAGCCTGTTCAGCCTCTCCCTGTAGACAACACTCCCTAGGACCTTACCATTAAGTGTATAAGTCCTGCTAAGATTTGCTTTTCCCAAAATACACCTCATATTTATCTAAATTAAACTCCATCTACCACTCCTCAGCCCATTGGCCCATCTGATCAAGATCCTTTTGTAATCCAAGGTAACCTTCTTCGCTGTCTGCTACACCTCCAAATTTGGTGTTGCCTGCAAACTTAGTAACTGTACCTCTTCAGCTCACATCCAAATCATTTATATAAATAATGAAAAGTAGTGGACTCAGCACCAATCCTTGTGGCATGGCTTCCAATCTGAAAAACAACCCTCCACTAACACCCTCTGTCTTCTACCTTTGAGCCAGTTCTGTATCCAAATGGCTTGTGAAGACAGATTTAAAGTGTTTACTCAGAACCTTGCTCAGTGTTTGGTGACTGTTCATTATAATACAGTGATCAAAGTATAAATTCCTCTCCTGTCTAACCCGTTCCATGTTTCGACTCTCCCAGCTTAAAAACAGGAGCAAGACATTCAGTCCCTTAAGCCTGTTCCATCATTCAGTGAGATCATGGCTGATCTGTGTTAAACTCCATATCCCTGACTTTGGCTCATCTACCTTAATATCTTTGCTCAACAAAATTTTACAAATCTCAGATTTGTTCTTGCTGTCTACCCACTTCTGTACCCTATTCACGTTCTGCCAACCCATTTCCCCACACCCCGATTTTGACCCATTCAGGGTCCCACCCCACCTCACCTCCCTAAATCACAAGAAGCTGGAAGCTGAATATGAATGCAGAGTTTCAAATGTTCAAGTACAGAAATCACAGAGGCGCAGGTACAAAAGGAATTTGTAAATCTGTTATTGAAATGTTAGCCTTCATAAGACCATAAAACATAGGAGCAGAAATTAGGCCATTCAGCCCATCGAGTCTGCTCCGCTATTCAATCACAGCTGCTAAGTTTCTCAATCCCATTTTCCCACTTTCTCCCCATAACCTTTGATCCCATTTACAATCATGGACTTATCTTTCTCCATCTTACATACACACAATGACCTGGTCTCCACAGCCTTCTGTGGCTATGAATTCCGTAGACTCACCAAGCTCTTGCAGAAGATGTTTTTCCTTATCTCCATTATCTTCATTCGAAAGCTGTTCCCTCGGATCCTAGTCTTTCTTTCCAGTCCTCTGAAACCTTCTCTGATTCTAGCAATTCCTGAAAGATTACCACTAACTCCTCCGCTACCTCTTCAGCAATTTCCCTTGGAACTTTGGGGTGTAGTCCAGGTTATTTATCCACCTTCAGGCCATTCAGTTTTTCTAGCACTTTCTCCTTGGCACTACTGTCTCTCCTCCATCATTTTCCAGTGGCCCAATGTCCACTTTTGCCTCTCTTTTGCCCTTTATATATCTTAAGTCTTCGTTTATATTACCTGTCAGCTTACCCTCATATTTAATCTTCTCCCTCTTATTTCTTTTTTTTATTGCCCTCTGTTGGTCTTTCTAAGCTTCCCAATCCTCTGCTGTTCTTCACTGCTTTGTATTTTTTCTCTTTTGCTTTTGTGCTATCCTTGACTTCCCTCGTCAGCCATGGTTGTCTCATCCTCCATATACCGTGCTCCTTTTTCCTTGGTACAAGTCTCTGCTGTGTCTCCTGAATTACTCCCAGAAACTCCTGCCATTGCTGTTCTACTGTCTTTCCTGCTAGGCTCCTGTCCCAGTCAATTCTCCCCAGTTCCTCCCTCATGCCTCTGTAGTTGCCTTTATTCAGCTGCTATACTGTTACCTCTGACTATATCTTCTCCCTCTCAAATTGCAGAATAAATTCAATAAATTATGATCACTGCTTCCTAAGCGTTCCTTCACCTAAAGCTCCCTTATCAAGTCTGATTGTACAACACTAAATCCAATATTGCCTGTTCTCTAGTGGGCTCCACCACAAGCTGCTCCAAAAAGTCATCTTGTAGACATTCTTTTTCTTGCGAACCCTACCAACCTGATTTTCCCAGTCCAACTGCATATTGAAATCGCCCATGATCACTGTAACTTTGCCTTTCCAACACATTATTTCTGTCTCCTGGTGTATCTTGTGCTCCAGCTCCTGACTACTGTTTGGAGGC
The DNA here is from genome assembly GCF_004010195.1 of Chiloscyllium plagiosum. Taxonomy (NCBI): domain Eukaryota; kingdom Metazoa; phylum Chordata; class Chondrichthyes; order Orectolobiformes; family Hemiscylliidae; genus Chiloscyllium; species Chiloscyllium plagiosum. Next base: position 3,061,889 of record NC_057710.1, read on the forward strand.
CTGTACATAACTCCAACTATTTTTTTTTTCACCTTTGCAGCTCTTCAGTTCTACCCACACATATTCTACACCATCTGATCCTACTTTGTTTCTTACTATTGATTTAATTTCATTCCTTACTAATCGGGTAACCCAACCCCCTCTACCCACCTGAACTGGGATGGACTGTATGTGCCGACCCAGCCAGCAAAGCCCACATCCCATGAATCAATACAAGAAAGTGCAGTGAGGGGCTGGTGTTCTGTTGTGAGGGAGACATTATTTCTTTCAGTGGCATAGTACTGTTGAGCCCAGGGTGCTGTCGGGAACAATGTTAATTGTGAGGTTTATCAGCAGCTACCTCACATAGTGAGAGAATCTCATCCATCATCACACGTTGTGTGGTCAGAGTCAGGCTGAGAGCTGCTCAAGGGTGTTTGCTGTTAGCTCCACCATGTCCAATCTTTTGTTTTGCTTTTGATTACTCTTTGCCAGGGTAGAATGCACGAGCCAGACATGGTGTTATCAATACCTCTCAACATTGGAGAGATTGTAACAACTGTTACTAAAAGCCAAGCCCAGAGATTAGATAGCACATCTACACATTACAGGCCTTAAACTCAGACAGTCAGTCTCACTGTTCTGCAGAAACATGACTCGTGCTGATTCCCAGCTGTATCTCACTCACAGAATCTTTTTCCTCAAGCAGCCCAATGTCACAGTTTTCACATCGTCATGAACTTCAGCTCAACCAAACCCCTGTTGCCCTTATCCGAGCTCTCACCAAAACCCCCTCACCCATCAGGACAGCAGGCCTGTCTGCTCTTCAAGATAAACGTAAACAGAAGGGGAGTTCTTCCTGGGGTCCTGGGCTCAAGGGTCACTGAACTTGAAACATTAACCTTGCTTTGTCTCCATGGTCTTGCTGAGTTTCTCCAGCAATTTCTGCTTGTGTTTCAGATTTCCAGCATCCACAGTTCTTTGTTTTATTTGACTGAGTTGGACAATCACAGCAGGCTGGAATGGCATCCTCCTACTCCTATTCCCTGTTTCCAAATTACGGCCACCTTCCACTCCCACTTCATTGGCTGCAAATCATTTTAGGCTGGCCAACATTGTTCCAACGTTATCGAAATGAAAGTCTTTATTTTCCCTCTCTCTGCTCACTGACCTGCACTGGCTTCCAGTTCAGCAACACCTCCACTTGAAATTCTCATCTTTGTTTTCAAAGCTGTCCATGGTCTTGTCTCTGTAATGTCCTCCAGCACACCTATCCTTTAGATAGCTGCGCTGCTCAACAATTGGCATCTTGTAAATTTGGAGAAAGTGAGGACTGCAGTTGCTGGAGATCAGAGTCGAAAAGTGTGGTGCTGGAAAAACACAACTGGTCAGGCAGCATCTGAGGAGCAGGAGAGTCGACGTCTTGAGCATGAGCTCTTCTTCAGGAAGAGCTCTTGTAAATTTGCCCATTTCAATCTCTCCACCATTGGTAGTTGCGCCTTCAGCTGCCTGGACACTAAGCTTAGCAATTCTCACATTAAATCTCTCTCTCTCTTACTCCTTAAATGCACCCTTTTTGAACAAATGTTCTGGTCCCCTGACCTAATATCTCCTCAAAGTGGCTGGGTGTCTAATTTCAACTTCAAGAACTGCAGATGCTGTAAATCAGAAACAAAAACAGAAGTTGCTGGAAAAGTTTAGCAGGTCTGGAAGCAACTGTGGAGAAAAATCAGAGTTAATGTTTCGGATCACTGCACCCGACACGTTAACTCTGATTTCTCTTCACAGGTGCTGCCAGACCTGCTAAGCCTCTCCGACAACTTCTGTTTTTGTGGGGTGTCTAATTGTGTTTGATTACTGTCTTGTGAAGCAAATTGTGACAGTTTATTACATTAAAAGCACGATATAAATATGTTGCTATTTTGTTGCCCAGAACACTTTTATGATCTGTACATAGTTGGCCGAGTGTCTCATCTCACAGAGTGTAGTGGGCCATTGTTTGTGAATGAATCACAATCCCCTTTTTCACCTCTGAATCTCAGATCCCCGTGACAGTGACTCAGTGCAGCTCCTCTCCCTATAGGACCTTCTCTCTAATTCATCCAGGAACATTGGGATTCCAGGAAATATGCAGCCTTTACTGGAAACTCGTTTTACAATAAACACAGGAACATACCCACTTGGATTGAAGAGGATGAAAGAATAGTCACAGCTGGGACACAAACTTATCCCTTTACCCCTCATGCTGGAAATTCCTCACCTGCAATTGATAATTTTCAGATCACCCACTGCCTCACTCAGTGGTACATTATCTCGGGTCACAAGCTTTCCTAATCTAGAAACTTGAATTTAATATCTAGAAACTTAAATAAAAGATCCAGACTGATGCATTCCTGAGGAAGTGCTGTCTTTTCAGAAGTGCTCAGTCTTCAACCATAGTATCATAGAACACTTACAAAACAGAAAAAGTCAACAAATCCCACTTTCCCAACCTTGATTTCTTCAGGTGCTGTGAGGTTACCATGAAAGACTCTCCTTCTCAACCCCTCCCCTCGCCTGAGGCAGGGTGACCCTCAGGTTAAACCACCACTAATCGTTGTTGTCCAACAAGAGAGACATCCAATAGTCTCACAAGACTCCAGCAACGTTAGGTAGGTTCGTTAGCTCAGTTGGCTGGATGGCTGGCTTACAGAATAGGCCAACAGTGTAGGTTCACTGGCTTGCTGAGGTTACCATGAAGGACTCTCCTTCTCCAATCTCACCTGAGGTGTGGTGGCCATCAGGTTAAACCACTACCAGTTCGTTTTCTCTCTCTCTCTCTCTCTCTCTCTCTCTGATATGAGAGAATGGGACTATGGTAACTAATCTGATTAAAGCTGCCTCTACCACCACTTCATTCCAAACCCTAACTACTGACTGTGTGAGCAAGTTGTTCCTTGCTTTACCATTGTTCTTCTTTAATCACCTTAAAGTCTGGAACTTGATCCTTTCACCAATGGGATTGGTTTCTTTCTATCTAGACCCCAAATGATCTTGAACACCTCTATCAAGTCTCAACCTTCTCTTCTCTAAGGAAAAAAGCCTACCTTCTCCAATCTATCTACGTAAATTAAGTTCCTTATCCCTGGAAACATTCTCATGAAGATTTTTTTCCACCCTCTCTCATGCTTTCACTTCTTTCCTAAAGAATGGAACCTAGAATTCAACACAATATTTTAGTGTTTCATCAAGATATACCATAATTTCATGATTTCTGCACTCTATGTATCAACTTATTATGCCCAGATCCCTTATGCTTTGCTCAACCCGAACTATCGACTTTAATGATTCATGCACATATTTCTCGAGATCTCTCTACTCCAGCACCTCACTCCTCTTTAGATTATATCTTTCACTTTATATTGTCTATCCTTTATCTTCTAACCAAAATGAAACATTTCACTCTTCTGTGTATCAAATTACATCTGTCACATAGATTCATACAATGGAGAAAAGGTCCTTTGCCCTATCAAGACTGCACTGAAAAACAACCACTAAAAATGTGCTAATCCCAATTTCCTGCACTGGTCCCATATCGGTGAAGCGCTCATACAAATATTTATTAAAGATTGTAAGGTTTCCAGCCTCCACTACGTTCCCAGGCACTGCACTCCAGATTCTCACCACTTGCTGAGTGAAAAAGTTTTTCCCCAAATCCCCTCTGAGTCTCCTGCCCCTTACCCTAAAACTATGCACTCTCGTGATTGACCCCTCAACTAAGGTGAACAAGTGCTCTGTATTCACCCTGTCCGTATCCTCATAATCTTATACACCTCACTCACATTCCCTCTGCTCTAGAGAAAACAATCCAAACCTATCTAGTCTCTCCTGATAGCTCAATTTCCTCATTCCAGGTAACACCTTGGTGGACTTCTCTGTACATTTCCCTGTGCTATCATATCCTTCCTGTAATGAGGTCACCAGAACTGCATAGACTACTCCAGTTGCGGCCTGACCAACACTCTGTACAGCTCCAACATTACCTCCTTGCTCTTATACTCTATGCCATGACTGATGAAAGCAAGTGTCCCATAGGCTTTCTATTCATGTGCTTTGCCGACTTCAGGGATCTGTGAATAATTACCCTAAGATCCTTCTGTTCCTATAAGCTGCCCAGTGTCCTGTCATTCATTAAATATTCCCTCATCTTGCTTTTCCTTTCAAACTTATCAGGATTAAATACCATTTGTCACTTCTGTCCATCTTACCAACCCATCTATATCTTCCAGTAACCTACAACCACCTTCTTTGCTGTTAACCACTCTGTATTTGTAAATTACAAAATATGCTTAACATTCCCCCTACATTTTCATCTATATCATTTATGCATCTAACAAACAATAAAGGTCCCAGTATTGATCACTATGGTAGACTACTGCCCAGCCTACCAGCTTGCCCATGTTCTCCTCCAGTTTGTCATTAGGCTCTTATTTCCACATTTGTGTCAATATTAAACCAAGAAATCATCTTCCTTCTTGGGTCAATGGAAAAGATCTCATGTCTACCCTTTCAGTTTTGTTCCCCTTATCTAAGGGGATTTGGGGTTATACAGAGAAGGTTCACTCGGCTGATATCAGGTATGGGAGGGTTCTTATGAGGGGAAGATGATAAGGTTGGGCCTGTACTCATTGGAGATTTAAAAAATGAGAGGTGATTTTATTGAAACATATAAGACTTTTAAGGGGATTTGACAGGGTAAATGTTTCCCCTTGTAGGAGAGGGAACCAGAGGGGATCATCTCAGTGTAAGGAGTTGTCCATTTGAGACAGAGATGAGGAGGAGTTTCTTCTCTCAGAGGATAGCAAATCTGTGGAATTCATTACAAGGAGCACTGTTAGGGCTGGGTTGTTAAGCTTTTTCAAGGCTGAGACAGACAAATTTCTAACTTTAAGGGAATCAAGGGTTATGCGGAAAAGGCAGTAAACTAGAGCTGAGAAATGTCATGAGCAGAATTGATGGGCCAAGTGGCGTACTTCTGCTCCTACGGCTGATATCTCTTTCAAAATAGATTTCTCCTTGGCTTTGTGACTAGTGTTTATTCCCCAATAATTACTAAAGGAACAGATTGTTCACTGATCATCTCATTGCTGTTTTTGTGTGATTTTGCAGTTCATAAATTTCAACAATGACTGTATGAGGAAAAAAGTACATCATTTGCTTTAAAGTGCTTTGGGAGGTGAAAGTTGCCTGTTTACGTCTCCCCTCCCCTTTCAATTGCACATCCCTGATGTTGTAGTCTGGTGCCTAGCTTGCTGGCTGCTAATATTCATTTTAATCTTGTTGGGTAATGAATCTGACTGGAGAGCGATCTAAGATTATCGTTCTGTCAGAGTATCTCTCAACACCACAATGTAACTGATAGATACAGATAATCACCCTCTGTAATTGACAGACAATCAAGACATTTCTTCACAGCTTGCAAATGTATTGTCCAAGTGAATTGTCTGTGCCCTGTTTAATGCTGCTTCAGTGACTACAGGGACCTCTCCAGGGTCTTCCTGGACCCTCGACCTTTCTTCAGGCCATTTTGGCAAGCATGACACAAGAGAAAGATCATCAGGGCCATTCAAAAATTGTGTGTCTTTTATTTCTCTTGGAAGACTTTATTTAATAAGAGGAGAAGGAGGAAAGTCAGGAATCATCCAGTTGGGTAACAAAGTCTGTTTGCTTTTCAATTGGCTGAGTGGGGGCAGGACGCAATGAAGATTGACATGTTGGGCTGACAGTGTGGAGGTGGGGAGGAGAGTATGCCACAAAATGGGCATGTCAGGCAACCAATATCTATAGTGTGTAGGTGGAGGCATGGTAGGTAGGAGCTCTTATGGTGAAACTTGGGAATTAAAGGATAGGGGGTAAAATGGGGTTAATGCTGAAGTTCAGACATGATCTAATATATAAAAATAATGGAGCAGATTCAAGGAGTTCATGCTCTTATCCCTTACATACTTCCTTCCATTCTAACAGTACCGGGGCAATATGGAGAAAGTACAGACTGCAGATGCTGGAGATCAGAGTCGAGAGTATGTTGCGGGAAAAGCACAGCAGGTCAGGCAGTATCCGAGGAGCAGGAGAATTGATGTTTCGGGCAAGAGCCCATCAGGGCTTCAATCAAGACATTTCTTCACAACTTCCAAATGTATTGTCCAAGTGAATTGTCTGTGCCCTGTTTAACGCTGCTTCAGTGACTACTCCAGAGTCTTCATCAACCTTGCACCTACCGATGAAGGGCTATTGCCCGAAACGTCGATTCTTCTACTCCTCGGATGCTGCCTGACCTGCTGTGCTTTTCCAGCACCACACTCTCAACCTTGGGCAACATGTCCTGTCTTAGTGACTGACAGAGCTGCAGATAGGAAGTTCCCACTATCAGATTCCTCTGTTTGTCTTTTTGTCCCCAAAACAATCCTACAGTCTCCTCCTGATCTCCTATTGTCTTTCATTGAAGCTCCACACAGAATCAAAAAACAGTATCTCATTACTTATGGTAAACTCTGGATAGCTGGGTAGACAAAAAGAACTTCTTCATTTGGAAGAGGGATCAATGACCAATAATCATAGATTTAGGGTAAGAGGCATGAGGTTTAGAGTGGGAATCTGGAACTCACTGTCTATCAGGTGGAGGCAGAACCCGCATAACATTTAAGAAGTATTTTGATGTGTGTTTGTGATGCCAAAACATGCAAGAATAAGGGCTAAAGGCCAAGTGCTGGCAAATGTGATTAGAATAGTTAGGTAGCTGTTTTGACATGTGCAGACAATGATCGACTGAAGGGTCTTCTTCTGTCCTGCAAATCTCTACGGTTCTTCCATTAATGGTCCATGAGGAAGTTATTGACATTCCTAAATTGGACAAAGTCCAGTGATCCTTCCCTCATCCTTCCCTCGAAATGATAAGTAAGCAGATGTTAGGCGTAATGAAAGGTTGGGGCTGGGTGTGATACATGCAGTGAGGAATAAACCCTGAAGTTCCCAACCTAGGATGAAATGCTGAAGATTGGTCTCTAGAACTGAGGCAGAATGTGGCTTGGAGGGATAATATTCACAGAAGAACAAACGGTGAAGGAAGGAGATTGCTTATCCTGCTGTCTGACAAACTACAATGACAGCACATACAATGACTACATCTAGCTCTGTAAGGTTAAATACTGGCCCCAAAAAGTCCCATTCCTGCTGCAGTGACAGCTGTCTTCTGACATGTCACTGGAGAAATTCTCCCTATCACAAGCTAAAGTTACAAGTGATTATTTTTAACTCAGTCTACAGCTACTGTGCCCGTGTAAGGCGTGAGCAGATTAATAGCTACTCCACGCTTAATACATTGAGAAGTGCCAGCCCCAACAGTTTAAAAACTCTATATCACCTATGGATTATCACATCATGAGGGCTCCGCACATCTACTCACAGATTTTATTTGCTACACATGCCACAGTAAAAAATTCCACACCATGATGACTGAGAACGCAAAACTGGATAGGTACTTCATAGCGTTAGATAAAGAGAAAGCTCCTTCGACACTGTTCCCACCAAACATTCCCAGGACAGGTACCTCATGCAGTTAGATCCAGGGTAAAACTCCTTCTACATGTTCCCATCAAACACTTCCGGACAGGGACAGAAATGGGTTCATATACAGGGTAAAGATCACCCTACACTGTCCCTATTAAACACTCCCAGGACGGGTATTTCATGCAGCTAGATACAGAATAAAGCTGTCCCCATCAAAACTCCCAGGACAGGTACCTCATGCAGCTAAATACAGAGAAAAGCTTCCCCATGCAACACTCCCAGGATAGGTAGAAAATGGGGCTAGAAACTGAGTAAAACTCCCTCTACACTGTCCCCATCAAAAGGTTATCTAACGTAACAAAGAAATCTTGATCAATTGGGTCAATAGGCTGAGAAGTTGCTATAGAGTTTAATTTGGATAAATGAGAGGTATTACATTTTGGTAAAACAACAAAGACAAGACTTAAGCAATTAAAAGTAGGGTCTTGGGTAGTTTTGTAGAACAGAGAGACTTGGGCATTCAGGTACATAATTCTTTGAAGTTTGCATAGGAGGTTGAGAGGTGACCTTATTGAGGTTTATAAGATTATGACAGGTATAGATAAGGTAAAAACAATGACTGCAGATGCTGGAAACCAGATTCTGGATCAGTGGTGCTGGAAGAGCACAGCAATTCAGGCAGCATCCCTGTCCTCGGATGCTGCCTGAACAGGTATAGATAAGGTGAATGGCAGGGGTCTTTTCCCTAGGGTAGATGATTTCAAGACCAGGTGAGAGGAAAAAGATTTTATAGACATGAGAAGCATTTTTTTTGCGCAGAGAGCAGTTCATGTGTGGAATGAACTTCCAGACAAAGTGGTGGATGCAGGTACAATTACAACATTTTAAAAAACACTTGGATAAGTACATCAATAGGAAGGTTTGGAGGGATATAGGCCAAACGCAGGATGGTGGGACTAGTTTAGTTTGGGATTATGTTCAGCATGGACTGGTTGAACTAAAGGGTCTGTTTCCATGCTGTATGGTTCTATGAGTCTAAATGAGGGTGGCACGGTGGCTCAGTGATCAGCACTACTGATTCACAGTGCCAGGGACCCAGGTTCGATTCCAGCCTCGGGTTACTGTCTGTGTGGAGTTTGCACGTATTCCCTGTGTCTGCGTGGGTTTCCTCCCACAGTCCAAAGATGTGTAGGTTATATGGATTAGCCATGCTAAATTACCCATAGTGTCCAGGGGTGTGTAGGCTTGGTGGGTTAGCCATGGGAAATGAAGGGATAGTGGGTCTGGGAGTGAGTCTGGATGGGATGGTCTTTGGAGGGTTGGTGTGGATGTGATAGGCCGAATGGCCTACTTCCACACTGAAAGGATTCTATGATTCTACACTATTCCCATTGTACAGGGTAAAGCAAACTTACTGCAACAGTCTGGCATTTTTCCTTTCACCCACCCTGTGAACGTTTTTGACCATGATTCCCAGGACTCTGCAAGATTCAAACACCAATTGGAAACTGCATTGAGATAGCCTGAGATCCGATGGATTGTTATGGTTCCAGCATTCTCCTCAACCAAGATCCAGAAGAAATTCTGGTTCTTCTGATGCAAAGGCCCCAAACTGAGACATATTTAAAGTTCATATGTTATTACTGAATGCCAGCCAGCTACATTTGAATGCTGACAATTTGTTGGCAATGGCAGAGGAACTAAATGCTATTTTGGGACTTCAATCAAGATTCTTCAAATCCTCTCGCAAGCAGCTTATTAATGCAACTTGTTAGTTGATACAGTTTTAACTTTTGTTCATGGGATGTTGGCTAGGCCAGCATTTATTGCCTGTCTCGAATCGTCAGGGGGCAGTTAAGAGCCAAGCACATTGCTGTGAGCTTGGAGTCACATATTGGCCAGACCAGATGAGAATGGCAGGTTTCCTTCCATGAAGGACATTTGTGAACCAGATGGGAATTTATGATAATCACTGTTACTAAGACTAGCCTCAGTTTAAGATCTTCATTCACTGAATTTAAGTTCCATCAGTTGTTGTCAGTAGGATTTGAATCCCATGTTTGCAGAGCAATCCTCTGGGCCTCTGAATCAGAGCCTTAGGCTTGGAGAGGTACTCTGGGCTCAGATCATCGCTGGGCTCCCAGATCAGGAGCAGCATGGGGCTCATGATTTCTGTCTCTGTCCCTGCTCAGGATCACTAGTTGAGTGACTATTATGTCATCAACTCTCTCAGTGGCTGTAGACCGACGATGTCATTGACGTATCGGAGAAACAGTTGAGGGTGGGGGCTGGAGTCAAACTGGAACAAGGAATGTTCTACATACCCCACAAAGAGACAGGCATCACAGAGGCCCATGAGGTACCCCATGATCACTCCTGAAGAAAGTGACAGGAGTTAAGTTATTTATAGTGAGGATGAGCTCAGCCAGGGAGAGGAGGGTGGCGATGGATGGGGATGATTCAGGCGGAGACCATCCTGCTGGGGGATGGATGTGTAAAAGAATTGCATGTTCATGGTGAAGAGGAGGTAGCTGGGGCCCACAAACTGGAAATTCTGAAATTGAAGTCAAGCGTCAGAAGAATCACGGATGTAAGTGGTAAGACACTGGACAAGGGGAAGAAAAAAAATGGAGTCATGGTAGAAAGAGGGGAATTCTGTGGGGCAGGAGCAGGCAGAAACAATGGGTCTGCCTAAGCAGTCCTGCCTATGGATTTTGGGACAAGGTAGAAGCGAACTGTGTGGGGGTTTTGGTCTATAAACTTGGAGGCTGTTGGGAACAGATCACCAAATGATACGAAACTAGTGACTGCTAGTGGACACTAGCTGTTCGATGGGAGTCACCAGACAACAATAGCAAAGCTCAGTGTAAGCTGGAAGAACAGCATCTCATTTACCACTTGGGGATCCTTCAGTCTTTGGGACTTAATATTGAGTTCAGTAAATTTGGGGCTTGAACACTGTCTTCCATGTCCTTACACCAACTCCCACACACCCCGGCCCTGTTATCTCATGAGCTGCTGCCACAAACAGCCCATTGTCAGCCACCAGTGGTTCCCCTTAGCAGCTACTGAAGCCCCTAGACTGACCTGTATCCATTCTTTTGTCTGTCTGACTGCTGTTCTCTCTGAATCAAAAACAGAAATCACTGGAACATCTCTGCAGTTCTGGCAGCATCTGTGGGACAAAAACAGAGTTAATGCTTCAGGTCCAGAGACCCTTCTTCAGCAAGGTATTTTTGTTTAGCAGGCGAAAGTGAGGACTGCAAATGCTGGAGATTAGAGTCGAGACTGTGGTGCTGGAAAAGCACATCAGGTCAGGCAGCATCCGAGGAGCAGGAGAATTGACGTTCGGGCAAAAGCCCTTCATCAGGAATCCCCCATGAAGAGCTTTTGTCCGTAATGTTGATTTTCCTATTTTTGTTTAGTGTTGTTCTCTTTTCCCCTTGCCCCTACTCCAACTTCAGCACATATCCCAACGTTGTTCCAGGCATTTACCGTTCTATGTGTAAAAAAAAACTTGTTGGTCAGACCAGGGGAGGATGGTAGATTTCCTTCCCTGAAGGTCATAAGTGAACTAGATGGGTTTTTCCTGACAATTGATGTCAGTTCCATTGTCATCATTAGGCTCTTCCACATTTTTATTGAGTTCAAATTCCGCCACTGGCCATGGTAGGATTTGAATCTGGGTCCCCAGAACATTACCTGGGTCTCTGCATCAATAATCTTGAACTAATACCACTCAGCTATTGGCTCCCCTGTTTTCTAACAAAATGTATAAGCTCTCATTTTACTACAATGTATTAATCATTCAGGATAAGGGAAGAGTATTTTGGACTGAGATGAGGAGGAATTTCTCCAATTAGACGGTGGTGAATCTTTGGAATTCCCTATCCCAGGCAGCTGTGGAAGCTCAGTCATGGAGTGTGTTCATGGCTAAAATCGATCAATTTCTACATATTAAAAACATCAAGGGATAGAGGGACAGTGCAGGAAATGGTTTTTTTTTGTTTTTTTAATCAACATGTTCAGACATCGCCTGAATGGGTGGGACCTGAACTTGGACCTTCTGGTTCAGAGGTGGTGATACTACCACTGCAATAGAAGAGAATGAGCTATGGGCTCATTGAACAGCAGAGTGGGCTGAAGGACCTACTCCTTATGTTCTTCACATTCCCACTATTCCTTCAGGATCTAAGCACCTATCAACAATTTTTCTTTAGATACACATCTTTCCTTTAAATCGTTACTCATGCTTTCTTGCACCTAGTCCGCATGAAGCAGACAAAGCAGGTGACTAGAATTTCCCGGAGGAGATCAATAGTCTCTCACTAGAGGCTGCAGCTTGAGGAGCACTACTCTGCATCCGGCATAGCTGAACAGAAGGCTGTCCCAGGTCAGGAATGATAAAGAGCTATTGCCCGAAATGTCCATTTTCCTGCTCCTCAGATGCTGCCTGCTGTGCATTTCCAGCACCACGCTAATCTAGACTCGAATCTCCAGCATCTGCAGTCCTCACTTTTGCCTGGAAGGCTGTCCCACTCTAACCACCTGCTACAAGTTTATCAGAAGGGTTTACAGGTTGATAATCATGGTACTGGATGGAACTTGAAGCAGGAACATTTAGATCAGAGGCAGGAACACCACAAGAATTCCTGCGCCTCTGTAGCTTGCTAGTTTTTAACTGTGAGTGGAATACATCTTCCCAAAGAAAAAATAAATGTCATGAACTTACTGTCACTCTTAGAGATTCCCCACTGTTTTACTGTTATTTTATTTCTCAGGATTTTCTCCCAGTTTATCTTCTTTAACTAAGTCTTAATTTCCTGAGAATTTCCTTCCTCTAAACTATTTCCTCAGTCTTTATATTTCTTGTGTCAGTTCTAATTTTGAACCTAACTATGACAAGTGATACTAGGGCTAAAAGAATTGTTATGTAGACAGATTGCATAAACTCTACCTACAATCCCTTGAGTTAGAAGGTACAGGAGTAATCCAAATGAGTTAATGGCATTATCTACTGTGATATTAAGATTTGACAGGTTAAAATGTGGGGCCTTGAGGAATGATGTCAGGAAGCATTTTTGCACAAGGGGGAGTGGAAATCTGAAACAGTCTCCTCCAGAAAAAAATGTTGGGATTTTTCAGAAATGAGATTGATAAGAAGTGGGGATGCTAAATGATGATTGCTCAAGATTCAGCATCATTCATGATTCCTTCAAGACTGAAGCAATCCACATCCAAATGCAGCAAGACTTCAACAATGTCCAGGTTTTGGCTGACAAATGGCAAGTAACATAAATGCCAGGCAATGACCAGCAAGAGAAAATCTAACCATCATCCTTTTAACTTTCATGGCTTTATAATTGCTGAGTATCAACAGCCTTGGGGTTATCATTGACCAGAAACTGAACTGGACCAACCATATAAATAATGTGGCTATAAGAAGCTGGTTAGAGGCTAGATTTTCTGTGGCAAGTAACTCACCTCCTTTTCTCTGAAAGCCTGTCACCAAGGCACAAATCAGGAGTGTGATAGAACACTTGCAGGGTGACGATTAGACCCCATAAATCCACCTTACAACACTCTCCACTTACCTGGATAAGTGCAGCTCCAACAACACACAAGCTTGACACCATCCAGGACAAAGCAGCCCACTTGACTGGTACCACGTCAACAAACATCCACTTCCTCCAACACCGACGCTCAGTAGCAGCAGTGTGTACTATCTACAAGGTGTACTGTGAAAATTCACCAAGGCTCCTTCAATAGCAGTTCTTTGCTATAAATCCAAACTAAGTAAGCTGCTTACATCAAATTATTTACCTTTCTCAACATTTTAACACGCCTGGCTTGCATTACCTCAAGTAAAACAAAGAAGTGCGGATGCTGGAGGTCTGAAACAAAATAGAAATTGCTGGCAAAACTCATCAGGTCTGGCAGCATCTGTGGGAAGAAAGCAGAAATGGGTGAAGAGTAACTGGACTTAAAGCATTAACTCTGCTTTCTTCCCACAGATGTTTAGAGGGATATGGGCCAAATGCTGGCAAATGGAACTAGATTAATTTGGGATATCTGGTTGACATGGACAAGTTGGACTGAGGGGTCTGTTTCCGTGCATACATCTCTTTGACTCTATGTTACCAGAACTGGTGTCAGTGGGGGAGCACTTTGGGGCCAGCGACCATAATTCTATTCGTTTCAAAATCGTGATGGAAAACGATAGACCAGATCTAAAAGTTGAAGTTCTAAATTGGAGAAAGGCCAATTTTGACGGTATTAGGCAAGAACTTTTGAAAGCTGATTGGAGGCAGATGTTTGCAGGTAAAGGGACGGCTGGAAAATGGGAAGCCTTCAGAAATGAGATAACAAGAATCCAGAGAAAGTATATTCCTGTCAGGGTGAAAGGGAAGGTTGGAGGTATAGGGAATGCTGGATGACTAAAGAAATTGAGGCTTGGTTAAGAAAAAGGAAGCATGTGTCAGGTATAGGCAGGATAGATCGAGTGAATCCTTAGAAGAGTATAAAGAAAGTAGGAGTATACTTAAGAGGGAAAGCAGGAGGGCAAACGGGGACCTGAGATAGCGTTGGCAAATAGAATTAAGGAGAATCCAAAGGGCTTTTACAAATATATTAAGGACAAAAGGATAA
>NC_057710.1:3076871-3087768 GCF_004010195.1 Chiloscyllium plagiosum
GGGTTCAGAAAAGATTTACAAGGATGTTGCCAGGGTTGGAGGATTTGAGCTATAGAGAGAGGCTGAACAGGCTGAGGCTGTTTTCCCTGGAGCGTCGGAGGCTGAGAGGTGACCTTATAGAGGATTGCAAAATTATGAGGGACATGGATAGGATAAATAGACAAAGTCTTATCCCTGAGATCAGGGAGTCCAGAACTAGAGGGCATAGATTTAGGGTGAGAGGGAAATATATAAAAGAGACCTAAGGTTAGATCTCACGCAGAGGGTGATACGTGTATGGAATGAGCTGCCAGAGGATGTGGTGGAGGCTGGTACAATTGCAACAGTTAAGAAGCTTTTGGATGGGTATATGAATAGGAAAGGTTTGGAGGGATATGGGCCGGGTGCTGGCAGGTGGGACTAGATTGGGTTGGGATATCTGGTCGGCGTGGACAGGTTGGACTGAAGGATCAGTTTCCGTGCTGTACATCTCAATGACTCTATAACTACTGCATCTTGCCCTCAATTTCTGTTTGTGCTGCATTTACCCTCTCTGTCCAGGTTTCACCGATGAAACCAGTTCAGTCTGAGCATCATTACTTGTTGCTTTATTTCATAGAATCTATACAATGGGTAAAGAGGCCATTGATACCTTACTGAGGTATTTCGCTGATTGAGTAATAAGAACCTATGTAAAGCAGCAAAAACACATCGCCCTATCTACTAGCTGATTGAATCCATGCTCCACTCTCCCCAAATCCTAAGTTATGAGCAAACATGGAAAATTAATGTGTGACTGGTTTCAGGAAAATTTATTTCAGTTCACCCAAATGTTTTCTTTTACTCAAAGGGCAGTGAGTCTGTGACACTCTCTTCATTGTCGTGTGGTGAAGGCAGGATGAATACTTTGAAGGCTTAGATAGATTCTTGATTGATAAGGGAGTCGAAGAGTATAGGGGGTCAGGAGGAATGTGGAGTTGAGACCACAGTCCGCTCAGTCTTGAATTCAGTTTTAGCAAGCTCAAGAGGCTAAATGGTTTATTCTTACATTACATCTACATGTATTCATTTAGGATTCTTTGCCTGATAATGACTGCATGTGCTGCACCACAAGAGGTACCTATCTAATTTCCCTTAACAGTCAGGCCTAATTCCTTTGTTTCTCCTGTGCTAAAGGGACACTTCCACACTTTGTTCACAGGTTCTGTTATACAAACCTCAAATTCTCCAGAGCAAAGTCCATCTGGTCATTCATACGATGATCCACTTACTTGCTCCAAATCCCTCTGAAAGCTGTCAATCTCTGTTGACAGCATAGTTTGGTGTCACCATCGAATCTGATCGAAATCCTAGCTTCCTGTTCCTCCCGAGCCTGTGAATAGCATAAACACTAGACTACCCACAGCACAGCTGGAGTGGTTTCACCTGTTACTGTTCCACAAACAGAGCCTCTCACATTCATCACCACCTTCTCCTTCCGATTGTCAAGTCAGATTAGCTACTTAATACACCATCTGATCCAATTCTTTTGAAGCCTCACATTGGGAAATTTATATACATTAATACCCTTCTAAAATTGGAGAGAATGTTCCCTGTCCTTATATACTGTGGATGGGACCACCCTCAAGAATAACCAGGAAATTCACCAGGTATTTTTCAGTGTTTCTAAGCTCATTGTTTCGATCTGTTAAAAAGCCTTTAGACTTCTTAGTTCTGTATTAATAGTATTTTGAAAGACTGAACAATCTTGGGCTCTTAAGAAAAGAGTACTAGTTTCATCCACAATTCTTCTTGGAAGTCTTTGCAGTCTCAGTCACTGTCATTGCTGTGTGCTGGTGCTGCTGAAATTGCACAGTGCAAGCCCAGCAATTATTCCTGAGTAAGTGGTCAGGGATTGGGGGTGAGGGCAGGGAGAAAGAGATGTTTGATCACTGCAGATTTAATGTCTGAGGAAAGGGAGAAGCAATGAGGATTATGCACACCCACCAGATGAGTTCAAATCCTACCTTGGAAACAGAGGAATTCAATTTCAATTAATTTCAAACACCTAAAACTGGAATTAAAAAGCTTGTCACTAATGATGAACATGAAACTATTAGATTGTCGTTAAGATGCACCCAGCTCACTAATTCCCTGTATGGAAGAAAATCTACCTGATCTGACTCATAAGTGATTCCAGACCCACAGAAATGTGACTGACTTTCAACCACCTTTGAAATGGTGATTCTCCTCTTGAGAACTCAGCTCACCACCTTGTTCCCAAGGGAAACTGGAGGAGGTGATGGCCTAGTGATATTATTGCTGTACTGTTAATCTAGAGACCCTGGTAATGTGTGAATCGTGCCACAGCAGATGGTGGAATTTGAATTCAATAAGAATCTGGAATTAAGACACTACTGATGACCATGAAACCATTGTTGATTGTCTGATAAACCCATCTGGCTCACTAACGTCCTTTAGAGAAGGAAATGGTCATCCTACCTGGTCTGGCTTACATGTGACTCCAGACTCACAGCAACGTTGTTGACTCTTAACTGCCCTTTGGGCAATTAAGGATGGGCAATAAATGCTGGCCTAGCCCACATCCTGTCTTGCCATCAACACATATATCCCATAAATGAATGAAAGAAAACTAGGGGCCCTAAGTAAAAGGTAAGGGAAATGGTATTGGTAATGTAACTGGATAGTACTCTAGAAGGCCAGACAACAGTTAGTAGTATTTAAATTCAATTAATAAAATCTGGAATATACAGCTAGTCTCAGTAATGGCTACCATGAAACTATCACTGAATGTTGTTAAAAACCCATTTGATTCATGAATGCCTTTTAGGGAAGGAAATCAGCTGTCCTTACTAGGTCTGGCCTACATGTGACTCTACACTGATAGTGGTGTGAATTAAAAACAGAAAGTGCTGGAGAAACCCAATAAATCTGGCAACATCGATGGAGAAAGAAACAGAGTTAATGTCTTGAATCTAAGATGACTCTTATTCAGAATTTAGAAAAGTGGTTCACTCTTAATTTCCCACTGAAATGGCTGAGCTATCCAGTCAGTTCATAAGGCAATTAACGATAGACAATTAATGATGGCCTTGCCAGTGGTGACAGCATCCCATCAAAAGTTATTTTTAAAAAGTCTAATGGGGAATTCATAGGAATCTTCTTTACTCAGAGAGTAATATGAATGCAGACCTTGTGTACTTATGAATAGCATAGGTACATTTAAATGGAAGCTGGATAAGCACATGCTAGAATGCAGAGGCTTAGTCGACTGCTGAGGTATATTAAGAAAGATGGGAAAAAGAACAAAAGAACTGAGAATGCTGGGGACTCTTCAGTTTTTGGGACTTAATATTGAGTTCAGTAATTTTAGGGCTTGAACACCATCTTCCATGTCCTTACACCAACCCCCACACACCCTGGCCCTGTCATCTCATGAGCTGCTACCACATTGTCAGCCACCAGTGGTTCCCCTTTACACCTACTGAAGCCCCCTGACTGACCATTCCTTTGTCTATCTTTTGTTGTTCCCTCTGAATCAAAAACAGAAATTGCTGGAAAATCTCAGCATCTGTGGAGAGAAATCAGAGTTAACGTTTCAGGTCCAGTGAGGCTTCTTCAGAACTGATGGTAGCTGGGAAAAGGATGGATTTTATGCAGAGCACAGGGTGGAGGGAGAGGGGAGGAGTAAACGATAGGCAGAGATAGAGCCCAAAGAGACAGAATAACAGTTGGATAGACAAAAGAGCCTAGGAGAATGAATAGCTACTAATGGGAACTATTAGTAGCTGACAATGAGTTCTGAAGAAGGGTCACTGGACCCAAAACATTAACTCTGATTTCTCTCCACAGATGCTGCCAGATCTGCTGAGATTTTCCAGCAATTTCTGTTTTGTTTCAGAGAGATGGAAATAGGCTTGTGTGATCCTGGTAGTTGGTTCCTGCTCTGTAATGTGATGTAATCTAGATTAGCCTGGTGAGAGGGTTTGGCCTACCTTCCACGTCAGGTGAATTGCTTTACACCTGACACCTCCCCAAACCATTTTTTCTAGACCTAAGGAGCTGTCCCATCCTCAAGTCCATTGCAACTATGGAGCAACTAAAAATATTAAGCAAAGGCCTCGTCTATTTCCTCTCTGGAGGGTTCTCGAGTTTTCTATCATTCCTGACGTACTGCCAAGTCAGCCCAATAGGGACATGTATCAGACCAGACCCTGAGGGCCTCATTAATTAGAGCGTATGGTGCTTTTAGAAGCAACAGGAGGGACAGACTAAGACAGCATTCTCTTATAATGATATCATGGTCATGAGCGGGATGTATTACATCTGTATGTATTTTAATATCATAATATAAGAGCTGTTTATTTCTATATGACGTGTGATGCTGACTGTTAGTAAAATAATTAGTGCAAATACTGGCTGATGAAATCTCCGTTACTGACCTTCAGCTTAGGACTCTGCTCTGAAACTTCAGCTGTTGTGAAATCTCACACCAGTTGGAGTTATTTAGCTGTCACATAAATCTCTCCTGCCTTCAGACTGGTAAACAAGACTTCACATGAAACAAGTCCCCAGGGCTCATCAAAAATAGCCCGTGTCTTACTCTATATTGGGTCCACCAGTCTCATGCACTGGAGTACCACCCCCAGTGCAGTACTAGGGGAATGCTGCACTGTTGGAGGTGCCTTCTTTCCTAAAGTGATGGATTCATTGCAACACAAAAAAGGCCATTCAGCCCACTGACTTCATGCCGGTTCACTTCAAATTGAGGTGGATATGAAACTCACTATTATAAAGAGGAGCTGAGTGAATTTATCCCTGGCGTCCTAGACCAGTGATTATCACTCAGCCAGCATCACTAAATCCATACAAATTTATCATTAGTTGTGCTGCATACAAAATGGCTACTATGTTTTCTGCATTTCAATCCTGACTACACTTCAAGATAAAATATATTTAATGGGCTGTTAAACACTGGTACATCCTGAGGTTCTGAATGTTGCGCAATAGTGATATGCTTGTTGTTTTTTTAACTGGGAGCCCTCAATACTTCATCACTCTGGACCATAATTGCAACAAGCTCTTTCAAAGGATAATTTTCTGAAACTGTAAGAGAGGCTGCCATTTTATTTCCAATTTTTAAAAAATTTGCTCATGGGATATCGGCAATGCCTTCAAGATCAACATTTGTACTCATCCTTAATTGTCTCTGAATATAACAACTTTGATTTGGGTCTGGAGTTACATGTAGGCCTAACCAGGTAAGGATGGCAGATTTCCTTCTCTAAAGCATATCACTGAGCCACATTGGTTTTTTTACAACACTCAACGGCCACTAGTGCTGAGACAAATTGCTGAATTCCAAGTTTATTATTTGAATTTAACTTTCACCAGCCAATGTGATGTTGCCATTGGTATTTCAACTCAAGTCCCCAGACATCAGCCTGGACCTCAGTTACTGGTTGAGTGACTTTACCACTGCACCACCATCTTCTCCAGGCTTATAGATGTAACTGAATCAATTGTTCAGTCACTTCAGACAGCAGTTATTTTTTTAAAATGCTTTTATTCATGTATGGAATATGGGTATTCCTGGCTAAGGCGTTTGACAAGGTTCCCCATGGGAGACTGGTTAGCGAGGTTAGATCTCATGGAATACAGGAAGAACTAGCCATTTGGATACAGAACTTGCTCAAACTTGGAAGACAGAGGGTGGTGGTGGAGGGTTGTTTTTCAGACTGGAGGCCTGTGACCAGTGGAGTGCCACAAGGATCAGTGCTGGATCCACTAATTTTCATTATTTATATAAATGATTTGGACATGAGCATAAGAGGTATAGTTAGTAAGTTTGCAGATGACATCAGTGGACAGTAAAGAAGGTTATCTCAGATTATAATGGGATCTTGATCAGATGGGCCAATGGGCTGAGAAGTGGCAGATGGAGTTTAAATTTAAATAAATGCAAGGTGCTGCATTTTGGGAAAGCAAATCTTAGCAGGATTTATACACTTAATGGTAAGGTCCAAGGGTGTGTTGCTGAACAAAGAGACCTTGGAGTGCAGGTTCATATCTCCTTGAAAGTAGAGTCCCAGGGTAGATAGGATAGTGAAGAAGGTGTTTGGTATGCTTTCCTTTATTGATCAGAGTATTGAGTACAGGAGTTGGGAGGTCATGTTGCGGCTGTACAGGACATTGGTTAGGCCACTTTTGGAATATTGCATGCAATTCTGGTCTCCTTCCTGTCGGAAGGATGTTGTGAAACTTGAAATGGTTCAGAAAACATTGACAAGGATGTTGCCAGGGTTGGAGGGTGTGAGCTATAGGGAGAGGCTGAACATGCTGGGGCTGTTTTTCCTGGACCATCCGAGGCTGATGGGTGACCTTATAGAGGTTTATTAAATCATGACGGCATGGATAGGATATATATTCTGGGGTGGGGGAGTCCAGAACTAGAGGGCATAGATTTAGGGTGAGAGGGAAAAGATATAAAAGAGACCCAAGGGGCAACTTTTTTATGCAGAGGGTGGTATGTGTGACCCAAGGGGCAACTTTTTTATGCAGAGGGTGGTATGTGTATGGAATGAGCTGCCAGAGGAAGTAGTGGAGGCTAGTACGATTGCAACATTAAAAAGGCACCTGGATGGGTATGGAGAGAAATGCGCCGAGTGCTGGCAGGTGGGACTAGATTGGGTTGGGATATCTAGTTGGCATGGACTAGTTAGACCGAAAGGGTCTGTTTCCACGCTGTACATTTCTATGACTCTCTGACTCTATTTAATGCCTACCCCTAATTGTCTTATGAAGATGTTGGTGAGTTGTCTTCATGATCAGCTGCAGTCTTTGGGATGTAGGGTCATCCACTCTGCTATTAGGAAGAGAATTCCAAGCGTTTGACCCACCAATAGTGAAGGAATGGCAATAGAGCTCCAAGACCAGAATGTGTATAACTTTGAAGGGAACTTGCAGGTGGTGGCATTTCCATGTAATTGCTCCCCTTCTCCATTTGGGTGACTACAAAAGCAGGACAGAGGCTAGATATCCCATGTAAATGACTCACTTCCTGACTTCACAAAGCCTGTCCAACATTCACAAGGTGGAAGTGGTAGACCATTAAACCCACTAATAAGTGATTTTCAACATGGAGGAGTACTGTCTCATCAGCCCAGAGGGGACAGTATGTGGCAATCAGCAGGAGGATTCCTTGTTCATGTATCCTGATGCCATGAGACTTCATTGAGTTCAGAGGAAATGTTGAGGACTCGCAGGGCAACTCTCTCCTGAATGTTTACCACTGTGCCGGCACCTCTGCTCAGTCTATCCTGCCAGTGGGACAAGAATATCCAGGGATGGTGATGGTAATGTCTGGATATTGTTTGTAAGGTATGGGTCCGTGAGTATGACTATGTCAAGCAGTTGCTTGACAAGTCCATGGGAAAGCTTCCTGAACTTTGACACAGGTTCCAGATATTAGTAAGAAGAATTTAGCAGGTCAACAGTAGTATGTGTGGTGTTGTCATTTCCAGTGTTTTTATTGATATCATGTGGTCCATTGGGTTTCATCCCTTTAATCAGATGTTTCACTGATTTGATACTGAACATCCAGCTCGATCTTTTCAGAGTAATGGTTCTGGAGTCACAAGTACGTCAGCACAAGTTAAGGATCCAGATTTTCCTTCCCTGAAGAACAGTAATAGTTCTTCAAATAATAGTTACCATTGGACTAACTTTCCATTTAAGATTAACTAATTGAACTCAAATTTACTTTTCTGCTCTGGTAGAATTTGAATCCATGTTCTCAAAACATTAACCTGGGTTTCTGGATTAATTGTCTACTTACATTACTAATATGCTACTGCCTCCCTCAATTAAGTGCCAGCCAGATTGTTATGGAACTGGAGTTACATTTAAGAGTCATTCAAGAGGGCCTTCGACCTATCGAGTCTGTGTCAACCCAACTTTTTAGCGCTTGACCCATTGCCTTGAATGTTGTGACATTTCAAGTGCTTTTTAAAACCATGTACTTTTTAAAGGTTGTGAGGTTTTAACCCTCTATTACCCTCCCAGTTAGTGCTTTCTGTTTCCAGAATGATGGAAAATGGGTAGATTTTCATCACATCAATTGACCAGTTCTAGTTTTGAAGACAATCCAATTGTTCTGTCATCAATACTTAATTTTCAGATTTATTGTGTGACTGAATTCAAATTCTCAAAACACAGGTGGAAATTAACATCACATTCTCTGGTATATTAAGATTGATATTAATATAGCTAACAAACCTCATCACAGCCAAGTTTGATCCTGATTTGGAGATGCCGGTGTTGGACTGGGGTGTACAAAGTTAAAAATCACATACCAGTTAACAGTCCAACAGGTTTAATTGGAAGCACACTAGCTTTCGGAGCGTCGCTCCGAAAGCTAGTGTGCTTCCAATTAGACCTGTTGGACTGTAACCTGGTGTTGTGTGATTTTTAAGTTTGATCCTGGTTTAAAGTGACATTTGCCTGTATGCACATTTCCCAACTAGGGTAATGAGGAGGGGAGGAAGAATACAGGGACAACTCACTCCCCACCCCCACCAACAAATTAACCCATAACACTGACAAAAATTATGAAAATGAACAGCAGGAGAGGCTTTTCCAACTGTTCCAAGATCAGTCCATTACTGGAAGAGTAATCCAGAAGCACTGATGAATGATCCAAAGAGACCAGATCAAATCCCACCACGGCAGCTGCAGCTAAATAATTAGGGGAAACTACGGTGAGGCTCTGGAACTGTGTAGGTTCCTACAATAAACAATTTAAAAAGCCTGGCAGTGCTTACAGGCCCTCAATACCCCACAAGTCAGGTTTGTGGACACAGGAAATATCCCAAATTGCCCTCCTGATCCAAGTCGGACAATTTAAGCCTTGGGTTTTCATTTCATGTTTACTTAATTAATTGGATTTCAATTTAGCTGCAGCTGCCATGGTGGGATTTGATCTCATATCTTCAAATCAGTCATCAGTGCTTCTGGATTACTCTTCCACGTAGTCAGGAGCTGGAGCGCAAGATACACCAGGAGATAGAAAAGATGTGTAGGAAAGGCAAAGTTACAGTGATCATGGGGGAATTTCAATATACAGCTGGACTGGGAACATTGGGTTGGTATTGAGTTGCAAGAAAAAGAATGTGTGAAACGTCTACAAGATTACACTTTGGGGAAGCTTGTGGTGGAAGCTTTTTAGTGAAGCTTGGGGAAGCTTGCACTAGGGAACAGGCAATACTGGATTTGTGCAAAGAGGCAGACTTGATATGGGAGCTTAAGGTAAAGAAACCCTTTGGTTGATCATAATATGATTGAATTTACTCTGTAATTTGAGAGGGAGAAGATCGAATCAGAGGTAATGGTATTACAGCTGGGTAAAGGCAACTACAGAGGCATGAGGGATAAGCTGGGTAGAATTGACTGGGAGAGGAGCCTAGCAGGAAAGATTGGGGAACAGCAATGGCAGGCTTTTCTGGGAGTAATCCAGGAGACACAGTAGAAAGTCATCCTGAGGAAAGAGAAGCATGGTACAGGGAGGATAAAGCAACCATCGCTGACTAGAGAAGGCAAGGATAGCAGAAAAGCAAAAGAGAAAACATATCTGGTGAAGGGCAGTGGGAAACCAGAGGATTGGGAAGCTTACAAAGACCAAAAGACCAACAAAAGAAATATGGAGGGAGAAGATTAAATATCGTTTAAAGTAGCTATATTAAATATAGCTTAAAGTAAGCTAGCCAGTAATATAAAGGAGGACTGTAAGAGTTTCTTTAGGTATATAAAGAGTAAAAGAGAGGCAGAATTGGACATGGAAAATGCCACAGGAGAGATAGTAGTGGTGAACAAGGAAATGGCTGAGAAACTGAATAATTACTTTGTGTCAGTCTTCTCAGTGGAAGACATGAGTAATATCCCAAAAATTCAAGAGAGTGAGGGGACAGAGCCAAGTTTGGTGGCCATCACCAAGGAGAAGGTGCTAGAAACATTGAATGAGCTGAAGGTGGATAAATCATCTGAATCAGATGGACTACACCCAGAGTTCTAAGGGAAATATCTGAAGAGATCTGCAAGGCGTTAGTGGTGATCTTGCAGGAATCGCCAGAATCAGGGAAGGCCCCAGAAGACTGGAAAATTACTAATGTGACACCCCTGTTTAAAAAGGAAGTAATCATCTGTGTTCTAGATTAGAGTGGTGCTGGAAAAGCACAGCAGTTCAGGCAGCATCCGAGGAGGAGGAAAATCGACATTTCAGGCAAAAGCCCTTCATCAGGAATCCTCTATTCCTGATGAGGGGCTTTTGCCCGAAACGTCGATTTTCCTGCTCTTCAGATGCTGCCTGAACCGCTGTGCTTTTCCAGCACCACTCTAATCTAGAATCTGGTTTCCAGCATCTGCAGTCCTTGTTTTTACCCCATAATCATCTGTGAGTAAGACACTGGAGTCCTTTGTGAAGGATGAGATTTCTGAATACTTGCAAGTCATAGACTCAGAGATGTCCACGACGACCAGATATCCCAACCAAATCTAGTCCCACCTGATAGCACCCGGTCCATATCCCTCCAAACCCTTCCTATTCATATACTCATCCAAATGCCTCTTAAATGTTGCAATTGTACCAGCCTCCACCACATCCTCTGGTAGCTCATTCCATACACGTACCACCCTCTGTGAGCTAGTGAGGGCAGGAATAGGAGGATAGAGCAGATGACTGCATGGCTGAGGAGCTGGTGTATGGCAGAAGGATTCACATTTTTGGATAATTGGAATCTCTTTTGGGGTAGAAATGACCTGTACAAAAAGGACGGATTGCACCTAAATTGGAAGGGGACTAATATACTGGCAGGGAAATTTGCTGGAACTGCTTGGGAGGATTTAAACTAGTAAGGTGGGGAGG